>NW_028094356.1:130467-398947 GCF_014824575.4 Sturnira hondurensis
CTACTACCCTTTGCAACATCATGGATGGAACTGGAAAGCATTATGCTGAGCGAAATAAGCCAGGCGGTGAAAGACAAATATCATATGATCTCACCATTAACAGGAATCTAAACAAACCAAACAAGCAAGCAAAATACAACCAATGACACTCAAATATGGAACGGGCTGTCAGGGCCCACAGGGGAGAGGGGAGAGAATCATAGGGGAAAAGGGAATGGACTCACATGAACAAGTATAAAAGACACATGGACAATAACTAAGGGTGGGGGGTGGAAAGGGGAGGGAGGCGGGGAACATGGGGTGGGGGGCGGGCAGGGTTGGGATTATAAGACAGAAACCTGTACTTGAACAAGAATTAAATAAAAATTATATTTAAAAAAAAATAAATAAAAAAAAAATAAAAAGAGAACCAACTGTATGGGAAAACATATTTGCCAATGATACAAAAAAAAAAAATAAATAAATAAATAAATAAATATCCATGGAATGAATGAATATTCTACAGACAATTGCCTACATGGGGGAAATAAGTAAAGAATCAAAGATTTTAATCTTGACAAGAACGAACATAGTCAGGAATACAGCCAACAATGTGAAGATGCTGGCTCACACTGGCCTGTGAGGACTGACTGAGTGCATCACTTTGCAGTTCCATGTTCGGCAATCTTTCATTGATTGCTTGAAGTCAGCCATTTACAGAACACCACTTGACACAGGAATTGTGAGAAACAGGCTTAACAAAAGAAAGCATTTTGAAACATTTAGAACTATCTAATATTGAAACCGCTTAATTTACAAGGTCTGTTTTAGAGACTTACTTACTCAGGATATACACTGTGAAACTTACTCAGGCATGCAGAATTGCTCGGTCTCAGGACATGTTTCCCTTTTGAAAATAATCTGTCTGTTTTCCTATGGCTTTTAAAAAACTACCTATCATCGTTAATTTTTCTAAAGTTTTACCATGGTATATATAGATGTAGATTTCTTTTTATTTATCCTGCTTTAGATTTATGAGCTTCTTGAATCTACAATTTGGTACCTTTTGTCAGTTGAAAAAACTTCAGCTATTATTTTTTCAAATATTTTTTTCTGCTCTGTTCTTTTTCTTCTACTCCTGAGATGCTATACTTTTTTACTGTAATCTCAAAATCTCTTACCTTTTCCTCTATATTTTCTATCACTTTATCTTTCAGTGTTTCACACCATTTAGTTTTTTCTAATCTTTCTTCCAGTTTAACAATTTTTTAAAATTATGTCTAACCAAATTATAAACCCCTTAGAAAGTTTTTTCAACAGGTATTATGTTCTTGGTTTTTTATTTGGTTCTTTTTTTAACATGCTATATAACATTTTATAATTTATAGTGTCCTGATGAATTATTTAAGCTTGATATTTTATTTTTTATTGAATAAAATATTCTGTATGTTTTATACTCTTCTTATATTTCCACTTACTTATTGTAAGGTGTTATATCAAGTATTTGTGGGTAACTTTTTATCTCTTATTGTTTTTACTTGTTTCACACATTAGGGTCTTATTTCTTTGTGTGCCTGGTTATGGTCATATCATATTGTATGCTACACATTATTTCAGACCTAATTTGTAAGAATAATTGAAATGCTAAAATGGTAGATATCCTCCTCCAGAGAGAATTTTTCTTTACTTTTGCTGGGTAACTTGAGGCACTTCCAGTCTGGGATCATCTTAATCAAGTTTAAAGTTTCAGGTTTCTTTGACCACCCAGATGATGAAAATTCAGGCTCTAAGTCTATGTAAAAACATGTTATGTCACAGTGACTATTTATAATGGGGCTGTAAATTTTTGGTGTCTCAGTTTAAAGAGTGAGTGATTAATTAGAGTTCCAATTTTTTAGCTTTTATTATCTGATTCTTTCCCTTTTCCCTTATTCTTGATTTGTGACTGCAATATTTTATTTTATATAGAGAAAGAGAGGAAAATATATATTTAAAGATTCATCTTTTTTTCCTACATTGTCTTCATTTGTTTGGGTCTCTTCTTTTTTCTTTCTTTGTTTTGTTGTCTGTATCTGTTGTGAAAAGCAGAGGAGATTCTTCCTATCTCTTAGGACAGTCAGCATAAACCAATGCCAGGGGGAAGCAAGGGGCCTGGCAACCTTGTCTTCAACATGCAGACTTCTCCTTAACCCCCTTTATCTTGTCTCTTCATCAATGTGTATGGGTCCTGTAAAGAACTGAAAACATTTTTGCAAGTTTTCTACAGATAAGTACTAACATTATCCTCATTTTATAAGAACTTAGATTTTTAAAAATATTTTATTCATTTTTAGAGAGAGGGGAAGGGAAGGAGAAAGAGTGGGAGAGAACCATCAATGTGTGGTGTCCTCTCATGTGTCCCCTACTGGGAACCTGACCTGAAACCCAGGCATGTGCCCTGACTGGGAATGGAACTGGTGACACTTTTCTTCACAGGCCCATGCTCAATCCACTGAGCTACACCAGCCAGGGCAGAACTTGAGATTTTTAAGTACTTAAGAAATTAAGTAACCAGCTCAAGGTCATGGAGTAATTAAATGGTAGCACTAGTATTTGAATTTGGACAGTCTACTTTCAGTCTCTGCTTTTAACTCCTACAATCTACTTATTCTCTCTCTCTCTCAAGTGGGATTTTAAATTAGTTGGTGGAGTGATAGAGAAGAAAAGCAAATAACATCAAAGGGGCTTTGAAGTAACTCTATAGAGAGAAAAGAATAAACATGCCACATAGAAGAAAAAGGAAGGTGTCTCCAAGAAGATGACTCTAGAAGTCCTCCTTCTCTGTGAAATGGGTAAAGACTTGCCTGTGGTCTGTGGGTTTTGGAAAGAGAGAAGGCATGCCACCAAATGTAGCTGGGTGCCTGGAGGCTGCAGCTTGGAACCCATCTCATTTCAGTAACTGGAAGGAGTATCCAAAAAAAGTCATTCACAAGACTTAAATCTTGATGGCATGAACAGCTGAGCAAACAGTTTTGAAATTTCTTGTACCTGGTGCAAGAAATTATTAACTTGAAACCTTGTGATTTGGTTGCTTAATTTGGTTTATAATAGTTTTTATATGAAATTGATGTGGCACTATATTTTCTCCATTTTTAGTTAATATGATTGACATCCTCAAATATGTTATGGAGTAGACATTCTTTTTTAAAAAATTTGAACTCATTTATTTCTATATGTTTCAAAAATGTTTTTATTGTATTTTTCCATTACTACTTAATGCCCTAATACTCCTCCCCCCTGCAATCACGCACTGCTGTTTGTGTCTGTGAGTCATTTTTTTCTTTTTGCTCAATCCCTCTACCCTGTAACCTACCCCCACTTATCTGTCATTCTGCTCTGTATCTATGAGTCTGTCTCTATTTTCCTTGTTAGTTCAGTTTGTTCGTTAGATTCCACATCTAAGTGAAATCATATTGTATTTTCTTTTTCCGACTGGCATATTTCACTTAGCATAATGGTCTCTAGGTCCATCCATGCTGTTGCAAAGAGTAAAATTTTCTTTTTTTAAGGCTGAGTAGTATTCCATTGTATAAATGTCCCATAGCTGTTTTATCCACTCATCTACTGATGGACACTTGGGCTGCTTCCAGATCTTGGTGATTGTAAATAACACTTCACTGAGTAGAGGGGTGCTTATGTTCTTTCTAATTAGTGTTTTGTGTTTCTTTGGATATAGTCCCAAAAGTGGGATCACAGAATCAAAACGCAGATCCGTTTTTAATTTTTTAACCCATAACATGGGAGAAAATATTTGCCAATATACCTAAAGGGTTAGTATCCAGAGTTTATGAAGAACTTACAAAACTCAACACAAAAAGAATCCAATTTAAAAAATGGGCAAAGGACCTATATAGACATTTCTCCAAAGAACACATACAGATTGCCAGTAGATAAATTAAGAGGTGCTCTACATCACTAATTGTCAGAGAAATGCAAATTAAAACCACAATGAGATATCACCTCATACTCTCAGAACAGCTATCATCACTAAATCAACAAACAAGTGCTGGCGAGGATGTGGAGAAAAGGGAACCCTAGTACACTATTGGTAGGAATGCAGACTGGTGGAGCAAGTCTTAATTTTTATTTATACTTTAATACTCCCTGCAATAGTGCTCTCTTTGATCTCTCAGTTTCCAGTGCTTTCCCCCTTCCTTTTAATTTTTTTTTTTTTACCGCAGCTGGAACAAGTTTTTAAAATGTACATTTGATCATAGCATTCCTCTGCTTAAAAATCATCAGTAGTCCCCATTACCCTCAGAATGAAGCCTGAACTCATTAAAAGCCTTTAGCAGGTGGCCTCTCCCTACCTCTTAATGTATTTCTTACCAACCTTTGTCTCCTAGCTAAATATTTTGCAAAATTCCAAATGTGTCATGCAGCTTCATGTCTCTTTCACTTTGCACACACTGATTTTCTGCAAGACATATCTTGATCTACACAGGTTTTCTTTCTTTTTTCTCTATCTTTGCCAATTTGAGGGGTTGGCAGAGAGAGCACTGCTAGAATTGGGAAGGCATGTGACTATATCATTAAGAAAATTGTGAGAAGTGACATGTTACTTCTGGGACATGGCAGAGAAAATACTGTGTATGATTCTCTTCCCTCTTCTCTTCTTTATTTGCTAAGAAGGCACCAGTTTTAGATGGAATAGCTTCCTCAGGCGAAATCCTTAAGGGACTCCCTGAAATCCATGATAAACTTATCACAATGAATGAAAAATCAATTTTCCTGTGTTAAGTTACTGAGGTCTGGGGATTAACATAGAGCCACAGAATAACCGAGGTGATCATAAAAAATATTGTTGCACCATTGTTTTGTTTTTTATTTCCATTGTTATTATTCCTAATGACTTTGAACTTAAATATTCTATTGAAAATTTCTGCCTTTATGATTTTTAGTTCTTTAGTAAAACCCCTTTTTCATGTCCTTTGTCTAATTTTCTGCTAGGCTATTCATATTGATTTATAAAACAACTTTACATACTTGGTACATTAAATCTTTTATGTTATTTGTGCCAAAATATTTTTCTAGTTTATTAATAGCCTTTTAATGTTATGATGTATTTTCATGTTAAAAAAACTCAAAAATAATAATCTACAAAACTTTTAAAGTTGTTTTTCCTTATTTTAGAATCCAAAAGACCTTCTTAAACTTGATACATCCATTTTATTCTAGTTTCATTTATTTTTTATGAAGATATAAGTAAGATATAACATTATATTGGTTTTAGGTGTAAAACATAATGAACTGATATATGTACATATTGCAAAATGATCACTTTAAATAAGTCTAAATGCCATCTGTAACCATAGCTACAAAGATTAATTTTTCTTGTGATAACAACTTTTAAGGTTTACTATCTTAACAACTCTCAACTATGCAGTGCAGTATTTGTTAACTATAGTCACCATATTGTACATTTATATCCCCAGGACTTATTTATCTTATAACTGGAAGTTGGTACATTTCAATCTATACCTATTTCTCTAGTTTTATTAGTTTCTATTTTTTAAAACATGAAATTCTTTAATCTACTGTGACCTATGTTGGTACATGCTAGTAGGTAGAGATATAGCTTTGTAACAAGGCTTAAAATTTACTTGACTCTTCTAAACTAACAAGAAAATTTTAGTGGTGTGCTCATTCCTTAAGCAATATCCTCATGACATTAAACGTGCATTCAGTGCATCCACATGATGCCACGTAGCACTTTGCTGGAGGTCTATCCGGTCCAGGGATGCAGAGCATATGAGGAGGGCCAGTCAGGAAGCAGAGCTTGGCCCAGTCTCTGTCGGGGGCAGGGTAGGGGGAAACACCTGATTCAGAGATGCCGGTGGGTGGGAACTGGACCAGGAAGCAGCTCTCTTCCTCAGTAGCTCTCAGCTGGTGCCTTATTTCTTCACTTAGTCACTCAGTCTTTTACATCTGTAGTAAATAAAATACAGATTGAGGACTGAGAAGCATTTTTCCAGGCTAATGAGAAACACACTCTTTGTTTTCCACTTAAGTGAAACAATCTAGTAATTTACAGTCATAGGTAGTTCCTCTATGCTTGTAGGAGGGTGCAGCCAGGGAGCCCCCAAAAGAAGAATTTGCAATGGGATCCAGAACTGAGGGTGTCCAGGAAATATTAAAAAATATGGGATGTCCTCACCCCACATGTCTGAGCTGAGGGGATGGGATACATGGAGCAGGGCCATTGAGTTGTTTTGCATAATAACAGTTTCAAAGATAACCTCTAGAATGGTCATTTAAAACATCTATTACCTTTAACTGGTTTCATAGATATGTTAAACAGCTGTGGCCATGCTTTGAGCGAGGGAGAAGAGAGTGACTTCCACACAAGACATAACTGGGAGGCAAGTCCCAACCACCAGTTGCAGCGCCTGCATGAGAGCTTGGAGAGGATTGGCTCCATGCCATGGGGCCGCACCTGCCCAGACTCACTATGGCTGCCCAGTAAAGCTGGGAGGATATGGGAGTCCTGGCAAGTGTAGCCGATTGTGGGAGGAGTCGGAAATGGGGCTGCAGAGGAAGATTGGCTGGGGATTCAAAGGCAGCCACAGCAGCCACTGAAGAGAGAACCACATGGCTTTGGCCAGAGTTGGGGAACCGCCCCCCTCCCCCCTCCCCCGCCCACAGCCATGAGAAGAATCATCATGTAGCTTTAGTGGAGAACCACCTTTCGGCTTTCTTTTTTTTTTTTCCTGAGATACGGTACCTTGGACTGGGAAAGGGGGGAAAGAAGAACTGTGTGTGTTTGTGGGTGTTTTAAGGGACTTTGGGACAATGGGATTTTAATGAAGACATTAAGTCATTACTCTTAAGTCTGTATAATTTGAATAAATAATTTCCTTTTCACCAATCTCTAACATGGAGAGCTATAATTCTCTAGTAAAGGGAAAGGTGAAACTAGTACAGGGAGACCCCAGAAGAAGGGGGGTCAACCAGGTAACATTGTGGGGCCCTCTTCCCTGGTGACCAATTGGGGAAAACCATGGGAGACCCCATGTGCAGTAGCTTTACTACTACTTGTCACAGTAAAAGCCTGCCAAAACTAGCCAGGAAGGATGCACCCTATAAGAATAGAGTCCCTTCAGCCCATGAGGTCGATCTCTGCTTGGAGTTGGCCTGCTCCCATGTTCTCTGCTATAAACTCTGGGTGTTTGGTTCAAATCTATGTCCTGATCACCAAGAACCTGGTTACCTGTGCCCACCTGTTACGTGCTTAGAGATAAACACAGTATAAATAGTGAAACATTGACTCACTCTATTTTTCAGTTACATGTCACATGTTGTAAGATTTACAGTAGAACATAATAATATTCAGTTTTCTAGCCAAGCCCATGTAGATGCTCTTCCCTTACACAGGTCTGATAAGGACCATAGGACCCACAAAAAAAGATCCTACACAACAACTGAGATTCTACAAATTGCCATCAGAAATGTGATGGTGGTGGGACAAGGGTGGTGAGGGAGATAGAGATCAAGATGATATATGATGATTGATAGATAGATAGATAGATAGATAGATAGATGATAGATAGATAGATGAGGGAGAAAGAGAGACCTAACCACAGGTAGCCTGGTCAGAGGCAAGTTTTTAATCCAGGTCCATAGCCATCTGTCTAGCAGCAGGTCTTTGTCATTTATGAAATGAACCCCCTACCCTGTCTTAGCATAATTCACCTTGTGAAGTTTTCGTGACTCCTCGTTACAACAGTGTCAGGAAAAAAAGATGAGCCTCCCTGTGGTGTTGTAGCTGAAACAAATTCACACGGACTACCAAATCCTGTGGAAAAGAAGGGTGAGTGGCTTCTCTCAAGGGGAGCAAAAGCCTCCACCCTTCCTCCAATGAGCTTTTATTGTCTTAGTGGGTGCATTACAGGAGAATCCTCATTAGCTGCATAGGTTCGCTTTAGGTGGTTACCTTATACAGAAAACAAAGGATGCTGGTAATCACATACCAGAAGAGAGGTATTTGCAAATGAAAAGGCAAGAGTGGTAGAACTGATTACACTGGTCCTTGGAAGGTTTAGCATGATTTTTAGGAAGTTACTTTGCAGTAAATGTTTGCCACTGGGGGCTGGGTCCATGCTACACGGAATGATCCTCTACACGTCAACAAAAAGAGCAGGCAGTCAAAGCCACACTTCCAGTTTTCTGCCTTTGTAAGAACTGTTATCTTTGAATGCTCTGGCCCACTGTGGTTTCCCAACAGGTTGTGAACTCTACATATAATTGTCTGTTGGTTTGATTTTAGAGAGAACTAAAAAATATTGGTATTTGTTTTATCAGTTATTGCTTTTTGAAGTCCTTTGTATTTTAACAATTGAAAGGGAAGGAAAAAAGCTCAATTGCAATAATATTTTTGTGCTTTAGAGATCAGTCTTCCAAATATCAGCAAGGTCACATTTCTAAATTTCTTAAGACACAGATGATTTTTAAAAGCGATCTAGTCTCATTTCTTCAATTTGGCATCTTTGAAGATAAGTTTGTATACTGTACAAATCAGAAAACATTCTTTTATCACAAATTGATAATTTTTGTGTGTGTGTGATTAAAATGTATATTTTAATTCTGGAACCATGATTAATCCACATCCAGTTTTTTTAATATATTTTATTAATTATGCCATTATAGTTGTCCTATTTCCCCCCTTCATTCTCCTCTACCCTGCATACCCCTACTATCCCCCCCCTTTAGTTTATGTCCACATGTCTCAAGTTCTTTAGATTCTATATTTCCACTACTATTCTTGCCCTCCCCCCATCTATTTTCTACCTACCATCTGTGCTCCTTATTCTCTGTACCTTCTCCCCCCTTCTCCTCCTCCCACCCCCCTGTTTCTAACCCTCCATGTGATCTCCATTTCTATGGTTCCACTCCTGATCTAGCTGTCTTCTTAGTTTGCTTTTGTTTTAGGTGTGGTTGTTAATAACTGTGAGTTTGCTCTCCTTTCACTGTTCATATTTTTTATCTTCTTTTTTTAGATAAGTCCCTTTAACATTTCATATAATAAGGGCTTGGTGATGATGAACTCCTTGAAATTGATATTATATGGGAAGTACTTTATCTGTCCTTCCATTCTAAATGAGAGCTTTGCTGGATAGAGCAATCTTGGAGGTCGGTCTTTGGATTTCATAACTTGGAATACTTCTTTTCAGCCCCTTCTTGCCTGGAAGGTCTCTTTTGAGAAATCAGCTGACAGTCTGATAGGAACTCTTTTGTTGGTGACTGTCCCCTTATCTCTTACTGCTTCTAGGATTCTCTCCTTCATTTTAATCTTGGCTAATGTAATTATGATGTGCCTTGGCATATTCCTTCTTGGGTCCAACTTCTTTGGGACTCTCTGAGCTTCCAGGATTTCCTGGAACTCTATTGCCTTTGCCAGATTGGGGAAGTTCTCCTTTATTATTTGTTCAAATAAGTTTTCCACAGATTGCTCTTTCTCTTCCCCTTCTGGTACCCCTATAATTCAGATGTTGGAATGTTTAAAGATGTCCTGAAGGTTCCTAAGCCTCTCCTCATTTTTTTGAATTCTTATTTCTTCATACTTTTCTGTTTGGTCATTTTTTTCTTCCTTCTGGTCCACTCCTTCGATTTGAGTCCCAGTTTCCTTTTCATCACTATTGGTTTCCTGTGCATTTCCTTTCATTTCAATTAGTTTAGCCTTCATATGTTCCTCTAATTTGTGACTAAAATCAACCAGTTCTGTGAGCATCCTGATCACCAGTATTTTGAACTGTGCATCTGAAAGGTTGGCTATTTCTTGGTTGCTTAGAGTTATCGGCTCTGGGGCTTTGAATTGTTTTTGAGCCATAATGTTTTTGTCTGTTCCCGCCTGTTACTTGTGAGGGTCAGAGTTCTAGGTGTTCACCAGGGTAGGGCAACTCAGGCGCAGGGTTGTGATGCTATATGTGGGGGGCGGGGTCAGAGAGGGGTAATGGCTTCCCCCTCTGCTGCTTCCTGCCACTGGGGCCTTCTCGGTCTGTCTCACTGCTTGCTCCTTCACCTGATTTATCTGCGTGTGAATGTGTGACTGCAGTCAGCCTGCCGCCTTGCGCACTCACTGGGTTTTCCCATTGCAACCCCACACCTGGGATCTGCCAACTACCGCCTGCACCAGGGTCAGTCTGGCCGAGTTTTCCTTCCTGACCCTACTCTGCCAGCTGCTGGCTCCTCCCCTCTTACCCGTCTGGCTGAATGGTTCGTTGTTGCCAGACTTCCGTATAATTCAATTTTCTGTGTTTTGGTTGCATTTTTGTTACTAAAACTTTGTTGCCTTTAAACTTGGTTGTGCGAGGAGGCACAGTGTTTCCACCTATGCCTCCATCTTGGCCTGAAGTGACAAATTGATAATTTTTAACATAAAAAGTTATTTACAACATGTCTACCTGTATTCAGCAGACAGTCTAAATTCTTTCAGTATTCTACAATTTATATCTGTAGCCTCTAAGAGTACCACTGGGCAGGTTTACTGTACCAGAGGCCACAGAACGAATGGGATGACAGACTAAATCCTGGTATCTTGAACTGTTTTATTCAATAAATTTATAATATACTGTGACATCAGAAGGAAAGAGTGGGGTCAGTTAGCAAACAGCCTGAGGATATGAGGCAAGCAGAGTAGAATCAGAGCACCTGAGTCCTGGGATATCACAAACCAAGCCTGGGGATCAGCAAAGATTCAGATATTTGGGAATATATTGTTGATTTTCTCAGCTTTAAATTAGATTTGTTTCTCTAGAAAACCATTTTGCTAACTCTAAGAGGAGAAAGACCCATAGAATAAGCACTTTAAATAATAAAAAGGTACTGAGCAATGTAAAATGTCTTTTTTAAAATATTCATAACTGGGTACTCTGGAAGCACGTTATTGTTATTGTAAATTCCATCATGGAAATGAGCCATTCAAGGAGAAACATTCACTCACCCATTCACATAATTATTTATTGATTTACTATATGGCAGGTGTGGTTCTAAATGCTGTGGCTAAAGCAGTGAACAAAAGAGCAAATATCCCTGCCCTTATAGAGCTTCCATTATGGTAGGGGAGGGAGACATAAAACAAAATAATTAAGTTGTATGGTATGTAAGAAGGTCATATGTACTATGAAGAAAAATAAAGCAAAGTAAGGGAGTTGTGGAATACACAGAAGGTTAAGGGGTGCCATGAGGGTGAGTCTCATTGGTAAGGAGATGTCTGAGCAGAGTGAGCTCTATAAGTATTGGAAGGGAGGAAGAAATATGAGAACATTTTTGCACAGATATCAGATTCTAAAATTAATTTGAAGATAGAGCCAAAAGTATTTTTTACAGACTGAAAGTAGACTGTGGGAATAACAAGTGCAAAGGCCCTGATATAAAGGGCTTATTTCTCCTAAGAACACTAGGGAATCCTCTGTGGCTGATGCAGAAGGATCAAATTGGAGAGCAAGGAAACAGGAGGTGACAGAGGTCATGGTGGGGCCAGGTGTGTAAGGCTTTGGAGGCACTTTGAAGAATTTGACTTTTGCTCTGAAGTGGGTACCTATCTATTTATATATGCAGGGTTTTATATGTATATATATATATATATATTTAATTTGCAGGACTTTAAGCAAAAGAGTAATAAGATGCAACTTACGTTTTTAAATGATCACTCTGGCTACCTGTTGAACTTAGAGACTAGAGTGGGTTAAAAGTGAAACCAGGAAAACCAGTTTGGATGATGTTGCAACAATGCAGGTGACAGTCCAGGGTGACAGTAGTGAGGCTGTCAGGGAGCCATTAGATCCTATATATAATCTCAGCACTGAATCATCCAAATCTGGTAATGGGTTGAATAGAGGGTGTGAAGAAAACACAAGAACCAAGATAAGTCCAAGGATTTCCATCTGGGTACGTGAATGGATCAGAACTCAACAAAATGAGATAGGGAAAGATAGCAACATTTGGGAGAGAAAAAAGGACATCTTGGACATATCAAATTGTGTCACCTTCAATATATGAATATGTAGTTCAGTGGAGAATTGTGAGCTGCAGATATAAATGTGAATGTTGTTCATGACAGGGTGATATTAAAAGCCATGAATCAGGATAAAATCACTCATGCAGTGGAGGTAATTAGAGGTGAGAGTAAAGCTTTGGGAGATGAAAGGTGTAAAGGACACAGAGTAGGAACAACCAGTGAGGGGAGAAAAATCAGAAGCATGTCTTGAAGTCAAGTAAAGAGTGCTTCTAGTTGATCAAATAAGATGAAAATTGAGAATTGATCAGTGGTGTTGCAAGCAAGGGAGCATCCCTGAGAGGAGTCACTCACACACATTTGTATCTTTCCACAGTGGTAGGTTTATTAAGGGAAACCTCCCCAGTAAGCCAACAGAGTTGCAAGCAGGTTACACACAAATAGGGGAGCATAGATGATAGTAGTGAGCAGAGTAAGATGAGCATCAGGCACAAAATCTCTCCTTCTCACTCACTTGGTAGCATGGGCATCAGTCTCAAGCCAGGTGGCTACAGCAGGACTCTAAGCAATGATCCATGATACAGCTAAGCTCAAGCACTGGGTGGTCAGAGCTCTGAGTTTTTTTATAGTCCACTAGGGGTGAGAGTGCCACTCATATGAGTGTCCACATAAAGTCCTTAGCCAAGTGTTCTGACTTGTGGTTTGTGGTGTTCTGGGCCTGTCCTAAGGGCTTTTCCATTAAACCCCATTACCTCAGTCTTGACATAGCACATGGCTGTCATGACTGACAGTGACTCCATATTGGATTGTCAAAGGTGTGCAAAAAGCCTGCTTTGCTCTTGCTCCATACAAGTGGATTTAGTAATATGGGATCACTGAAGACCATGGACCGAGTTGATCAATGGTAGAACAGGAAAAGGAGGGACACAGGACGTGTACAAGGGACAGAGCAAGGGGGTGGAATCAAAGAGAAATGGGGTCAGAGTTGAATGTGTATTATTTTTTTTAACTTAATAGGAAAAATAAAATGATTGAAGGCTAGTGGAAATAATCTCTTATAGAGTAAGAAAGTGATGATGGAGGAAAAGGAGAGATTTGAGGAGCTATGTCTTTCAATAGGCTAGGCTACCTAAGACCAAGTACCTAGCTAAGGGGCCACCTTAAATAAGGATGTAGGCAGTTCATCCATAAAAACAGGAAAACAGAGACTAAGAGGGTAGTGACTACAGGGAAATATGATAGTGGGAGCCAGCAAGGGGGTCATCTGTCTGCTTCAATCTTTTCAACAGTGTAGGAAAATACAACCACAAGCTGAGAGTGTATTTGGAGAGGTATTTGAAGGCATGAGGGAGAGTCATTTATATGAATAGTCATTTGGAGGTAGATTACATCATAATGCACACTTCTGTGGAGTGGGCAAGGTGTCTTAACCATCAGAGCACAGGCCAGTTCAGAACTCAGACCCTTGACCTCTCCTCTCTGCATCTGATTTCTGAGAAGCAGACCTGTAATTCCTTTTCCTTTCCTTGTCTTAAAAGTACTGCTTGTGCTTTGGCAATTTAGCACCAATGTCCTAGGTGCTAATTGTTTGCACTTAGTAACTTATTCACTTTTATATTGATATTTAATGTTGACCATGGTGTATGCTTGGCTAAGCTATGATTTAAGACTAGATATAAAAGAAAGATCTCTTTGTTTCTGAATCATGTTTGTGGATTGGAATTGGGAAAATGTGATTATAAATTAGTATAACCACTTTGTTAATAACATGACACGTGGCATCTGGTCATAAAGCCTTTAATTCTGTTTAAATAGTTCATAAATCGTCAAGGAGGAGGTGTGTTCTCGTAAATGGATATGCCAAGTTTTTCTATTTCTGTTCTTAGGTGGATAGGAAGGAAAGCAGGGGGTCCAGGAGCCACTGGAAAGGGGAACAATTTTCCGTGTTTAGTTTTATTGATTTGCCAGAAACGAACTATCTCATGGCTGTGCCAGAGTGGTCTGTGTCAGATGAGAAAAGATAGATGCAATACTTGTTGATGCTAGCCTAGCCTAACCTGAATCTCTGAATCTCCACTGAGAAATTTCACTATGTCAAAGTATTAGTATTGGTTGAAATAAGTGTCTTATTAGTACTCTCAAATCTATGTGGAATTAAACAAAGACCAAGAATACCTAAAACATTATTGTTAACATAATGAAGAGTAGATAAGAGAAATTAGGTAAAAGTAAAGGAAATATGATTCAAAATTAGAAGTCCTGGATTTTATTTTTTTTCAAATTATAGAGTTTGTATTATTTTCAAATACTATACAAAAAATAGACTATGCATTTCTTGATTAATGGATCCAGAAATATTGATTCCAAATTAAACACATTTTTTCCCTATTTCAGTTGTCTCTTTGAGTCACTAAGATGATAATACAGTGAATTCTACTCTCTTCCATTGATTACTTTGGTCTCATAAGCATAAAAATTCTTGCTTTATTTCCCACAAATTCCATAAATAAAAGACATCCCTTTGTAAAAAGGGGACAATTTCAGGAGATATGTTCATTTCTAATGCTTCTCGAATCCTTGAATATCTGAGCATTTGCTCTCAAGTAGCTGTTTTCTTATTAAAGTGTCGAACACAACACACAACACAGTGGCACTGTGAGTGCATAACTTTGACTCTTCCACAAAGGCCATTTGAACATTTCTAAATCCATGTCTGCTTTTCTAAATTCATCCCCTCACTTTTGACTACTTCTTTTAAGAAGCAACTTAACTATGCAGAGGGTTAAATCATTTTTAGATTAAGTGTAGTGATTCAGATTTCTTCTTTCACAGCCATCATTGTTACCCACATACACCCATCCCACTTTCCACATCTATTTCTATCACTTCTCCCCATAAGCTAAAGAGTTTAGGATATGTTACTTAACTAAAAAAAAAAAATGCCATCTTACTCCATTTTGCCTTGTTGACAAGACAGTAAAAGCAGAATAACCAAGAAAAATATCATGATAAAAGTTGAAAAACTACATATTTGTTACAAAAATATAACTAACATTTATGCTGAGTAACCACAATATTTCTATTTAAAATATTCTACAGATCTACTCCTCTGGGACAGTGTTTCATGGATCTTTGACTTAAATCTTCCACAAGGAAGTGATTTGTACATTAGCCTGATACCATGAAGCAATTAGTTAAAGCAGATAGTTTCAAAAATTGTTTTTTAAAGCGTAGACACCTGTTAGTTATTTAACGCAACACATTGTTTCCAAACCATTAGTCTCAAAATCAGTACTGAGTCCTGTCCTATAATCTTGCTTTGCCATCAACTAAACAAACCTTATGAAATGTCAGGTCCTAAATGTCCTAGTTGAAAATGAAGGCTTGACTTAGACATCTCCTAAGTCAAGTACTCTTTTAGTACTAAAAATAATAAATAAATAATAATAACCAATAAGATAAAAATAACTAAAAATATTCTATGAACTGAGTATTGATACATCATCTATTAAAATATAATGGTTAGATTTGTTGATGTATTTTATTTTTTCAATTTTTAAAGAAAATAGACCTTTAGGTGTTGATAATAAAATTATATGTGTTTTATTTAAGCAGTATAGGAACTTAATAAAGAAGTGACAAAGCACAGACAATCCCATCTTTCACTGTTGACATTTTGATGTCTGTTAAGACTGTTGAGTAGCAACTGCTATTGTGACTGGAGAATGTTTATTTTCTTCTAAGTAGGTACTTCCTGATATTGAGAAGCTACATTTAAACACATAAATTTTGTAACTAGATGCCTTTGCAGAACTCTTATTTCATTTTTAGTCAATATTTTTGTTTTCATGTAGGAAACTGTTTTATCTGTACATTTAAATTATTTAACAATTTTGAGCCCTTGTTATGTAAAAAGTTTTCAATTATTTATACTTCACATTTTTAGAAAACATTTAAAATAATTTCTTCATTATTTCTAGAACAATATTTAAAGCAATGTGTCTAAAACAATGTTATTTCTAGAATAAAGTTAACAGTTCTGTTGACAGAAAAATATCTAGCTGTTAGTGAGGTATATATTTAAAATCATGTTAAATATTTTTATTAAGAAGAAATTGAAGAGTAGGTGTTTGATAACTTTTTGTCACTTATGATGATTACAGAGTACTTTTCCCATGTTTTTTAAGTAGAAATTACATTAACAAGCTCCTTACCATTAAATCATTCTTACATCCTGGAAAGAAGTGTCAGTTGGTCATAGGGTAGTAGAGTTTTAATACAACAATGGGTTACAAATGTTACCATTTAAACAATTTTGCTGTTAAATTAATATTGAGATGAGTTTGTGGTTTTATTATTTTAACTGTTTTGGTCAGCTTTTGTTTCAGGGTTACATTGACTTCATATAAATTGAAGTTATTCTTCTCCCTCTGTGCTCATAGAAGTAATCTCTTCCTTGAAATCTAAAGGAATTTAGCTTTAAGACATTCTTTGTTGTTACATAATAGCTTGGTTGGTGCTTTGTTTTATTGTTAATTTGTTTTGACACAATTTGGCTTACTTTTTTCCCCAGAAAATAATCTTTCATACAGCTTTTCAAACTTATAGGGTTGAATATTATATATATGTATGTATGTGTGTGTGTGTGTGTGTGTGTAAAATAACTTCTCTGGGAACTTGAAAAGAAGAATTACCTGTACACAATAGTTTATGTTATTTCATATGTTTAAAATTATCTTGCCCTGGCTGAGTGGATTGAGTGCTGGCCTATGAAACAAAGGGTCACTGGTTTGATTTCTGGTTAGGGCACATACCTGGACTGTGGACCATGACCCAACTTGGGGGTGCGCAAGAGGCAACCACACTTTGATCTTTCCCTCTCTTTCTCCTTCCCTTCCCCTCTCTAAAAAGTAAATAAAATAAAATATTTAAAAATGTTTCTTCTTTTTTATGAAGTGAATCATTTTGCAGAGAATATGCTTAATGTATATTTTTGCATTGCTATGGTTTCTGCCATATTTTAAACTCTTTTACTCTAACATAAAACACAAAGAAAAATATAGAAATCAATGAATTGTTATAAGGTAAATAATCTTTTTTAAACCATTGTATTGAGGTATGATTGACATATAAAAAGTTGTGCATAATTATGTGTACAACTCAATAGTTTGCAGATATACGTACACCTGTGAAACCTCACCACTATCAAGGCCATAAACATATCCATTGACTCTCAAAGTCCCCCCCTACTCCCTTTATTATTAGTAGTAGTTTACTTTGTGGAAAAATCACTTAACATAAGATCTACCCCCTTAACAAGTGTTAAGCATAGAATGCTATAGAGGTCTCAAGAATTTATCTATTTTACATAACTGAAATAAAATAATTTTATTCATTTTAGGTCAATAAATAGAAATTTCACAGCCATCTCAGAAGTCCCTTTATTTTTCCATCATTTGTTGTTGTCTTTTTGATTGAATTTTATTTTCTATTGAATATAATTTACAAAAAGTATTGCATTAGTTTTAGGTGTAAAACATAATGATTTGATACGTATGTATATACATACATGATGAGGTCTGTCAGGAAAGTAGCCAGCCATGCAATATGCAAAATAGATACATTGAAAAAGAGACAAGATACAAGAAACATTGTACATAGGACAATGACACCTCAGTCCCCTTCAAAGTAGGCACCTTGGGACCTCACACAATTATCCCAATTGCCATCAGCTACCTGTTGTATTTTCCTGAATTTCATTGATGATCTGAAAACTCTTTCCTTTGCAAGATGATTTTAATTTTTGGAAAAGCCAGAAGTCTCAGGGTGCCAATTTTGGGCTATAGTGGGGCTGAGTCATGTGGGTGATTTGATGTTTTACCAAAAAACTCTGCATGAGAAGTGATGCATGACTGGGTGCATTGTCATGGTGAAGCTGCCAATCACCACTTGCCCATAGCTGTGGTCTTCTGAGTCATCTGAATAGTTTCCACAGTGGAATGTTCAGGCTTAAGTAAAATCTGATACCGATTCATTGCTCTATTCATTCAGTCATTTTGAATACAACAGCCACACAGTATACATGTGTTGCATTCAAAACCGCGAGAACAAATGTCAGAGACTTTCAGGGGTTCAAAGATGTTGCTTTATTGGCCAAGTTTAACCTGCGCAGGGGTGAACTCTCAGGGTGTCCAAGGACACTGTGCCCACAAGGGCTGCAAACGAGAGTCCCACCAAACGCTTACAGGCTTAGGGTTTTATAGAGGCAAGCAAGCAAGCTGGATACAGAAGCAGATGTGGCGGTTAGCGGTTGGCTCAGGGGCACAATAGGGTTACTTATTATTGGTGAGTTAACCCGTGCACTGGCTTGTGCTCCTTTACTTGATTGGTCAGTTGAGCTCGTGCACAGGGGTAAAATTTTTCCCCCTAGTGACTGTCTATCTGCCTGACTGACCGTTGCTCTGGCACACCCTGTTCTTTGGGTGTGTCCCGGAGCCTCTTTGCATTAGTTAGCAAAACAACTTTTACTTCCTTATAGCTATGCTCTGGCTAGTTCCCCCTTGCCCTCAACATTCCCCCATTTCCTTGAGAGTAGGTCAAATTGACTCTGTTACCCATTCTTGGTACTCAAGTCCACGGGTGGGGGCCCCAATATAGGAGTCAAATTCCTAGGTACTGGAGAAGGTGAGTTTCAAGGGCTTGTCCGGGTCTCACTGGACTCGCCATTCCCGGGGCTCCTCACTTGGCGCCTGTGCCGGCTTGGTGTGGGAGAGGTGAATCCAATATGGTTTCTCAGCTACCTGGACAGCAGACGGGGTGCTCAACAGTACCTGGTAGGGGCCAGTCCACCTGGGCTCCAAGTTTCCTCTGCGATGGTTGAGTATCCACACCCACTGCCCAGGTTCTGGTTGATCAAGCATCTTGTCTGCCTCCGGTGGGGCAACCTGTCGGAGAGCTCACACCTCACTTTGGATCTTCTACAGAGCCTGTAGTGGCCTGAGAAAGTTGTGGTTAGAGGCTTCTATTTCCTCTCTGGTCAACCGGGGAACCAGAGGTATAGGTTGCCCAAATAGAAGTTCAAAAGGGGCCCAAGTCTTAATATAGGGAGTGCATCTTACACGGAAAAGGGCGAAAGGGAGTAGCTCGACCCAATTCTCGCCAGTCTCTTGTTTTAATTTGATTAGAGTCTCCTTGAGGGTTCTGTTCATCCTTTCTACTTGTCCTGAACTTTGGGGTCTATATATACAATGTAGTTTCCAGGTAATCCCTAATCTTGTGGCTAATTCTTGAGATATCCTGGAAATGAAGGCCGGTCCGTTATCTGAGCCAATGGCTAAAGGGAGGCCACACCTTGGTATAATTTCTCTTAATAACAACTTACAAACTGTAGAGGCTGTTTCCCCTCGTGTGGGGAATGCCTCAACCCACCCTGAGTAGGTATCTACTAAAACTAGTAGATATTTATATTCTGTCTTTCCTGTGGGCATCTCAGTGAAATCTATCTCCCATAACTCCCCTGGGGCTTTTCCTTGATACCTTACTAGGGGAGGTAACTTCTTATTTTGGGCATTTACCTTTGCACATATATTGCATCTGAGCGTAACAGAATGGATAATCTCCTTGATATTGGGTCCTGTATAATATTTCTTGACTAACTGTTCTAACTTATTTTGCCCTAGGTGGGTGTTGGCGTGGATGTCTCTTCCTATTTCTCTAACTACTCCTTGAGGTAGATAGAGTCTATAGTCTGGGAGCTCTATCCAGCCTCGTTGATTCTTTTTCCCTCCTAGCTTAAATCCTGCTTGTTCTTCTTCAGGGGTATATTTAGGATCTGGAGGCAGTGTTGGTTGAGGTATTAGCGAGAGGAGGTTCTCTGGCGGGCCAGTGGCCGCTTCTTTGGCAGCACTGTCTGCAACATGGTTGCCTCGTATAATAGGAGAGTTCCCCTTCTGATGTCCTTTGCAATGCATGGTTGCAACTTTCGCGGGCAGCCAAATGGCATCGAGCAGGGCAAGTATTTCATTGCGGTTTTTAATGTCCTTCCCGCCTGCTGTTAGTAGGCCTCTCTCCTTGTATATTGCTCAATGAATATGGGCGGTGGCAAATGCATAATGGCTGCCTGTATAGATATTGGCAGTCTTCCCCTCTGCCATCTGTAAAGCTCTAGTTAGACCAATCAACTCCGCCCTCTGTGCAGAAGTCCCTGTGGGTAGCGCCTGCTGCCACAAAACCTTATCCTCTGTGGTCACCGCTGCCCCTGCATACCTCTGCCCATCTTTGATAAAACTGCTCTCATTGGTGAAGAGGGTCAAATCTGCCTTTTCATATGCCTGGTCTCTTACGTCTGGGCGGGTGCCCGTGACTGTATTGAGCACCAGTCTGCAGTCATGGATGATAGTGGTATCCGGGACTGGGAGCATGGTAGCAGGGTTCAGAGCTGTAGTCTTAAGGAACTGGACTGCTGGTGGGTTTAACAGCTGGGCTTGGTATTGTGTCAGCCGCGCGTTTGATAACCACCTGTCTGGGGGTGCCCGCAGGACTTGTTCTACATAATGTTCTCCAATTACTTGTATATCTTGCCCTAATGTTAACTTGCTGGCCTCCTTGACTAATATTGAGGTGGCAGCCAGCGCTCTCAGGCAAGTCGGCCATCCCGAGGCTACAGGGTCAAGTTTCTTGGAGAGGTAGGCAACAGGCCTCTTCCATGGCCCTAGCTCCTGGCTTAGTACTCCTAGAGCTACCCCTCCCTTCTCTGCCACGAACAGTTGGAAGGGTTTAGTCAAATTCGGCAGTGCCAGAGATGGGGCAGCTACGAGGGCCTCTTTCAGTGCCTGAAAGGCCTACCTCTCCTTATCTGTCCATGTAAACTGCTCTTCCTTGCCTCGGGTTAGCTCATGTAGCGGTTTTGCCAGTTCTGCAAACCCTAATATTCACAATCGGCAGTAGCCAACTGCCCCCAGGAACTCCCGTACTTGCCTCTTGGTGGTGGGCTCAGGAATCTGCAAGACTGTCTGGATCTGCTGACTTGACAGAGTCCTCTGTCCCCCCTGTAAGTTATATCCCAAATAACTTACAGTTTGAGTCACGATCTGGGCTTTCTTGGCAGAGACACGGTATCCCATCCTCTCGAGGTCCCGCAGCAAATCTATGGTGGCTTCTTCGCACTCCCCCTGGTCCTGGCAGCTATGAGGATATCATCCACATACTGGAGCAGCACAATTGATGGGTGGGAGGAATGGAAAACCTGCAAGTCTTCACTGAGGGCCTCGTTCAAAATAGTGGGGGAGTTCTTAAAACCTTGTGGGAGCCTGGTCCACGTGAACTGCCCCACTAGTCCGTTCTCTGGGTCATTCCACTCGAAGGCAAATATTTCCTGGCTCTGGGGGGCCAGGGGGATACAGAAGAAGGCATCCTTCAGGTCTAGGACGGAATAATAAGTGTGCATGGGAGGCAAAGAGCTTAGCAGGGTATATGGATTTGGCACCGTGGGGTGTATAGTCTCTACCCTGGCATTTACTTCACGCAAGTCCTGTACCGGGCGGTAGTCTTGGGTCCCTAGCTTTTGGACAGGGAGTAATGGGATATTCCAGGCGGACTGGCATTCCCGGAGGATCCCAGCCTCTAATAGCCACTGCAGGTACCGGGCAATCCCTTGTTCGGCTCTTGCAGGAACAGGGTATTGCCTGATTCTGATGGGGCTGGCGGTACTAGCCAGCTGAACTAGCACTGGCGGTTGGTGGGCTGCTAGTCCCGGAGGATTCGTCTCAGCCCATACCCCGGGTACTTCAGCACATAGCGCCTCTGTTACCCCGACTCCCTCCTCCTTACCTTCTGGCAGGGCTGCAAGTAGGTATTCTTCAGATAAAGGCACCGTTACCTCTAGACAGACCTCCGCTCCCTGGTTCTTCTCCTCTAAGGGGCTCCCCACTTGTCTGAAGGTGATGATGACTTGGAGCTTCTGCAACAAATCTCTTCTGAGTAGCGGATAAGGGCAGTCTGGAATGACTAGGAAGGAGTGGGTGATGGTGCCTTGGCCTAAGTCAGTAATCCTGGCTGTTGTCCAGGGATAGGCCTCCGCTTTACCCGTTGCCCCCACTATTTTGGTGGTGGCCTTTTGGATCTGCCCTTGTGATTTCTTTGAAACTGAAAATATGGCTCCTGTGTCGACCAGGAAGTCTATTGGCTTGCCTTCGACTGTCAAGGTGACCATGGGCTCCTGGGAACCTACAGGGATGGAGCCCTGGCCCCATCAGTCTAGGGTTTGGAGCAGAACTTCTGGGTCCTATTTCTGGCTGAGGGCTTCTGCTTTTAACTTTGGGCAGTCTCACTTCCGGTGTCCCTTCTCTTTGCAATAGGCACATTGGTTTTTATCCAGCCGCTGCCTCTGGCCCTTTTGTTGTCCCCCTTTTCCTTTTGGGGAACGCTTCTGCATGGCAATTAAAATCTTGGCAACCTCCTTCGCCCTGCCAACCTCCGGATCGTCCCTATTGATGTATACCTTTTGGGCTATCTCTAAGAGCTTACTTATATTCTCTCCTTCAAAGCCTTCTAGTTTCTGTAATTTCTTTCTAATGTCTGATGCTGCCTGAGTCACAAATGCTATATTGACAAGTCTTCTATTTTCTTGAGCTTCTGGATCTAGGGGGGTGTATACCCTATAAGCCTCCATGAGTCTTTCTAGGAAGGCAGCAGGGGACTCCTCTCATTCTTGTATGACCTCACTGACTTTGCTGAAGTTGGTGGGCTTCCTAGCTGCCACTTTTAATCCCCTGAGTAGAGCCCGGCGATATTGGAGGAACACATCCCTTCCCCCACTGGAATTGGAGCCCCAATTGGGTGGCTGAGAGGGGAGAATATCTTCTAATTCCCTCCTTCCCAGGGCTGTGCCGCCCTCCTGTCCCACGACAGCTTTGGCCTCTTCCCTGATAATCATCTTCCCTTCACCTCTCTCCTCTGAGGTGAAAAGGGTTTGCAGGATCTGCTGACAATCATCCCACGAAGGCTGGTGGGTTGTAAAATGGTCTCAAGGAGGAAGATTAACCCTTGAGGCTTTTCTGAAAATGGGGGGTTTTGATGCTTCCAATTATATAAATCACTAGTGGAAAAGGGTACATATATTAGCCGGGGAGGAGTGCGCGGTGGCGCATCGGGGGCTGGGGGCACCTCTCGCAGCGGCAAAATGGCCGGTGCTTCCTGTGGAAACAAAATGGCAGAGGCAGCGTTATCTCCCGCCGGAGGGCCGTGCACCCCGCCCGAGGCTACGGCGCCTTCCCCATAGTGTGTTCCTCCCCGGGTGTGTGGTGGACTTAATACTCTATCCCCTCCCGGGTGGGTGGAATCTGGTTTTTCTGGGAGAGGGTAGGGAGGTGGAGCATTCACACAATCAAGTGGGTCTTCTGGCTGCCCTGGGAGCACCGGGTAAAGCCTGGGCTTACCTAGTGGTTTCCTCAGGGCATGACCATTGCCAGATCCCCCCCACCCCCCGGCCTGGGCTTTGAAGTAACACATATTGCCCTCCTACCCCTCCTGTTTGTCTGCATGCATCTTCTAATATAACCTGGGCGCTCAGTGGCAACATCCACCCAGACGTCTATGTACAAATATTGGTCCGGGTGGGGAACCCTGTACACTGTTGCCCGGACAGCGAACAGGGTGGGCCGATCGAAGGTGCCCTCCGTGGGCCAGCCAACACCAAAAGTGGGCCATTCGAGCTGGCAAAGGGTTTGGAGGAACTCTGGGTCTGGCGGCGGTCCCCTGTAGCCGCTTGCGCACCTCTGAAAATCAGAAAAATTCTTTAGCAAGCAGTCAAGGGGGTTCCCAGGCACGGACTCTCTCTGGCCCATTTTTATATATTGGACGACCTTCAGGATCTCGAAAATGAGAGCTGAAATTAAAAGTATTAAGAACCCAGTCGCCAAAGCACACACTCGTCTCTCACACCCACACAAAAGCGAACTGCGGTTCTCAGGCATACGGTCACTCTCAAACTGTCGCAGTGCGGCGCAGCGCAAAAACGAAAGCAAGCGCGAAACGAAAACAATACCAAATGTGACCTAGTCACAACTCCCGAGGGCATCCCCTCCTGTGGGAGCCCCTGGGTGGACTGCCGGCACCGTCTCACCTACCACCTCAGGGTCAAACGGTCTAGACCTTCCAAAACCAAATGAGGATCCTCGAGAATACTTACTCAGCCCGGGCTGCCCGTCCGGTCTTCCGAACCGAAACTCTGCAAAGGGAAATCTCACTGGGACCTCCAAATGTTGCATTCAAAACCGCGAGAACAAACATCGGAGACTCTCAGGGGTTCAAAGATGTTGCTTTATTGGCCAAGTTTAACCTGCGCAGGGGTGAACTCTCAGGGTGTCCAAGGACACTGTGCCCACAAGGGCTGCAAATGAGAGTCCCGCCAAATGCTTACAGGCTTAGGGTTTTATAGAGGCAAGCAAGCAAGCTGGATACAGAAGCAGATGTGGCGGTTAGTGGTTGGCTCAGGGGCACAATAGGGTTACTTATTATTGGTGAGTTAACCCGTGCACTGGCTTGTGCTCCTTTACTTGATTGGTCAGTTGAGCTCGTGCACAGGGGTAAAATTTTTCCCCCTAGTGACTGTCTATCTGCCTGACTGACCGTTGCTCTGGCACACCCTGTTCTTTGGGTGTGTCCCGGAGCCTCTTTGCATTAGTTAGCAAAACAACTTTTACTTCCTTATAGCTATGCTCTGGCTAGTTCCCCCTTGTCCTCAACACATGCTCATTCAGTGGCGTCTACCACCCCTACTGACTAGTACAATGATGTTGTCATTGTTCATGCATGTGCTCTCCAGTCCAATCTCCCTGAGTTCCAGGTTACATTGATGTCACACAAACCATTCTTGTTATATTAACAATGGCTGAAATTTTTCTGGACAGACTATATATGTATATGTGTGTGTGCCACCAAAATAAGTTTAGTTAACATTCATTACCACACATACTTATAATTTTTTTTCTTGTGTTGAGAACTTTTAAGATCTACTACCTTAGCAATTTCAGATGTACAACACAGAATTAACTATAGTCACTGTCCTGTACATTGTATCACCTAGGCTTGTTTAGCTTATTTTCCAGAAACGCCCACTATCCTGAATTTTATAAGAACCCCTTCCTTGTTTTCTTTATAATTTTATAAACAAACAGCACTTACCTAGTTCTAAAATATTTATATTTTATTTTTTATTTTTTTTAATCCTCACCCAAGGACATGTTCACTGAACTTAGAAAAGAGGGAAGAAAAGGAAAGGAATTCTGTGGGTGTCCTTATTGAGGGTATGAAGACGTATCTCTGCTTTTCTGG
Source organism: Sturnira hondurensis (assembly GCF_014824575.4). Classification (NCBI taxonomy): domain Eukaryota; kingdom Metazoa; phylum Chordata; class Mammalia; order Chiroptera; family Phyllostomidae; genus Sturnira; species Sturnira hondurensis. The sequence continues at coordinate 155,771 of NW_028094356.1, forward strand.
ATTGCTCACCCATGGGGGTCACTTTGCCAGCAAGTCCCCCCATCTGCCACAGATGAAAGTAAACACTATCAAGACATGATCTGCTTGGGGAGGAGAGGTGGCCAGTCTCTCTGAGGAGAAAGGCCAGAAGCCCCTTCCTCAACGGCTTTTATTGGGTTGTAACACACAGGAATACAGGGTTAGGATCAAATAGTAGATAACTTTTCAAAGAAATCTGAGGGCTTAGTCTGAGTCAGTGTCTGTCAGGAAAGGGAGTTGTAGAAACTTTGGGAGACACACTCATTTCCTGCTTGGACCCTTATCATATGAACAAAAGCACTCTTAGCAAAGCAGGCTTCACAAGACTTTTAGGAATTCTTTCTTATGCCTGATCACTGGGGATCCCACTCTAGCCGGGCAAGGGGCTGCACCACCTCCCCCATTACAGGTTTTCAGTTTTAAGTGGATTAGAGCCAGGAAGCACTTCTCCCAGAGGACATGGGGACTCAGCCTATGTCAGAATAGCAGGGGGCGAGGGTCCATAACTCCCTTATTGTTGCAGTCCCCCGAGTCCTTCCATGATGGCCTCCCAAGTTATTGTGTCCCTTAGGTTGCCCCTTCTCCGAGGGGTCTTACCCATCTCTGACTAACCAACCAAGCACTGAGGGCTGAGGAGAAGCAGTGCTTGCTGCCAGAGACGAGCTTTGTCTCGTTAGTGGCTCGCATTCCGGAGGTCACTCACTCAGCCTTATCCATGGGGGGCAGTTACAATTCCTGAAACCAGACAGAGTGGTTCCCAACACTCACCTATTTTAGTCATCCAGGCATTATGGATTGAATATTTTTGTTCCCCTAAATTCATATGCTGAACTCCCAATGTAGTAGTATTTGGGGGTGGGTCTTTGGGAAGTGATTAGGTTTAGATGCAGCAGTAAGAAGTGGACACTTGTGATGGAATTCATGCCCTTCCAAGAAGAGCAAGAGAAAGCATCCACACCGAGGAGAGGCCATGTGAGTATGCAGCAAGATGATGGCCATCTGGAAGCCAGGAAAACAGCATTCAGGACACCCACTCCACCCTGATCTTAGTTAGACTTCCAGCTTCCAGACTGTGAGAAACTAAATGTCTGTTGTTGAAGCTTCTCAGTCTCTGGTATTTTGTTGTTAACAGGCCAAGAAGATTAAGATAGAGGCGAGAAGTCAGGTTGGAAAAAGTTACAGGGCCTACAGGTTTTTAGTATGGTGAGGACACGTGGTTTTTTTCCCCTCGTTTCTTACATAACCACATTTTCATCTGCAGAAATTGCTCACCCTTGTTTCTAGAGGCTCTAGATTATGACACCCTTGCTCATTGTCTTGTTGGAGAAAATGTGTCAGTTTTAAGGAGATTGGCATGATTAAACAAACAATAACAAAGTGCAGCGGAGTGTTGGTTTAGTTTCTGCATTTGCCTAGCCTTGGGCCAGGGTAGTCAGGGCAGAAGTCTGTTTCTCCGAAGTCCTCCTGTGCTTCTGGCCCTGTTCCTCCTTTACTCACTATTAGTGAGAATTGCCTGAATTTGCTTTGGTTACTTCTCTGAAAACTGCACATTTTCAGGAAAGGAAGTTGCCCAGCAATTTTGATGGCTTTTTATTTTTCCCACATGGATTCAAATTCATTGTATTTGGTAGTGAATCCTGCCAAAGATTTGAGATATATTGTTGGCAGTATTTACTAGATTCAGGACTGATAAACATTTTCTTTCTCTCTCTCTTTTTTTTTTTTTGGTTTTATCTGTCAGTTTCCAAGAGGAGGCCTTCACATGGGGTTCTCATAAGATATTGCCCATTTTTTCATTTCAAATAAAATAGGTAAGTAGAGCTCCTATAGGGCACTTGAACCAAGAAACAGTTAACATCTCATGTATCAATTCTCAAAGTGTGGTCTTCAGAACCCAGTTCCCCTCTTGTTAATAGGAGTTACAGGAGAAAAGTTTCCCATGGTCAAATAAATGTTAATAGCACAAACTTAAACAAAATTAAACATGATTCTTTACTGAAGGGCTTTTCAGTACCTGGAATATGCGAGGTAAGTCTGTGAGACAGACAGGAAGTTTTTTCCATAATTTATTTAAATTCAGCATTTTTAATTTTCTATAAAGCATCGCAAACAAGAAGTAAATTTGTAGAATAGACTCTGTAAAATACTGGTATAATGGCACAATTTCTTAATTGTAGGAGGAAAATTGTAGACATAAAGGAATGTGAGCCTTACAAACTTAATATAAAAACACCTCTCCCTCCTCCTTCCTTTTCTGCTCCCTTCTTCCCTCCTCTTAGGCTGAAAATGCTGAAATGTCCCCTTCTCATATAAGGGAGGTACTACGTTCATTGCCCACTTCCCGGTAACCTTGTGAGAACTGAATGAAATGTGTGTCGAGTACTGCTATAAAAGTTCCATTGCCTAACAGTGAAACTCATGGACTGATGGTTTTCTTTTGTTTTTAATTTTATGTTTCAACTACAGTTGACATTCAATATTATTTTGTATTACTTTCAGTTGTACAGCATAGTGGCTAAGACAATCATACACTTCACTAAGCATTCCCCCAGTATTTCCAGTACCCACCTGGCACCACACATAGTTAGTACAATACTTTTTACTCTGTTCCACATGCTGTACTTTACACTCTCATGACTACTTTGTAACTACCAATTTGTACTTCTCAGCCCTTTCACCTTTTTACCCACTCCTCCATCCCCCTCCCCTCTGGAAGCCATAAGTCTGTTTTCTGTGTCTATGAGTCTGTTTCTGTTTTGTTTGTTTATTTTGTTGTTTAAATCTCACATGTAGCAGTAAGTGAAACCATATGCCATTTTTCTTTCTTTGACTAACTCATTTCACTTAGCATAACACCCTCTAGGTCTATCCATGCTGTCACAAATGGTAAGATTTCATTTTATCTGGCTGAGTAATATTCTATGTTATATATGTACCACAGCTTTTTTACCCACTCATCTATTGATGGGCACTAGGGTTACTTCCATAAGATGCTGTTTAACACACTGGTGTGTTAAGATTACTTATGAAAATGTTGCAGGTTCTTAATATCTGCAAATTTGTGATATTACATAATTTTCTTTTTAAAGACAAAACACCCTGTGTTCCAGGTTATGTTTATAACAGCACTATTGTCACTCATTTGATTTCTGACATGATTTCTTAAGTGGGAGAGAAAGAGGACAGTTCTAGTTAACCTTTGGAAAATATCTCAAAGGATGGTGGTCTCTATCATTGCTAAGTGGCACATAAGGGTAGCATAAAGTTGAGCATGGACACAGCAGACTCTGTGCCCTGGGAGAAGAGACAGTCATCACTTTGATAAAGTAAGGGTGCATGAGGCTATGACTTGAGGTAGATGAGACGCAGAGTTAATCCCGTGTGCCATGGAGCTGGACCATAGGCCATAAGTCACTTTGTAGTGATGGAGCCTAGTGGCTCTGGGCAAAACATGATTTGGGAGAAAGTCTGAAGCTTATGCAAATCTCCCTGTGAACAACATAGGATGAAGGCACTGGTTTGGCTACCAGTGAGTAGCCAAAACCAGTGAGTTGCTGTGAGTAAAGTATCAACATTTTAAAGAGAATTTTTATTTGCATGAGATGTTAACAGAGTAATCAAGTCACTTTGCCACCTTAGAGTTTTCTTTTTTAGGCTAAAGAATTTCATATAGGGGAATAGTTATACACTGGCCAGAACCAGTGGTCAGTACAGATGAATTAAAACCTTCTCTTTCTCTTCCTCCACCTCCTCCTCTTCCTCCTTCATCATCCTTACCAATGCCCTGATGGGTGTCATATCTTAAAAGTAAAAAAACTCTCATATTATCCAGAAAGTTATTCTATGTAGATCTTAGCTTTTTATTCTTTTGTTTGCTTGTTTAGCATTACTAACATAAAAATGATATTTTCTACAACCACCAGAGGGAGTCCCCTAATCTATGGATTCTAAAAGCCAACAAAAATAAAATAAATGTCACAAGCTTTATATGTACTATGATTAAAAATAAAAAAATTCATTAAGCTGTGTGTCATGGTATGTAGGCTGTAATCAGGTCTTTTGTACACAAAATGCCTAAAATCTTGTCCTACTACAGATGCCACATCCTTTTAATTAACAGGTATTAAATAATAGACTGTTTCCACCCCCCACCCAGGAAAAATAAGTGTTCCAAATATTTTTACTACAAATATTATGTGGGTGTGAAATGGGAAAGAAAATTACCCAACTGTTTCCTGAAAGCAGATTTGGTCCTAACAGGCTGCTTCTCTCCAGCAATGAGAAGTCCTGGGGCTCCCAGAAAAATGCCCCTTTCAAATGTCAGGCATCTTATAAGCAAGCCTCTCAGTTACACGTCCCTGTGGCTTACCAGGTGCTTTCTATTAGGGCAATTTTTGGAGGGGTGGTGGTAGAGGGCAGTTTGGGAGCTCTCAGCATTTCTCTTCTGCCCTTGTACCCAACTATAAAGCTCTACAAAGCTTTCCCACACAGTAACTCAACCAACCCTGTTTTGTGGCTGTGGAAATTGTTATTCACAGAGGTTAAGCAAATTACCTAAGGACATGGAGCCAATGAGTGAGAGCTGCGAGTGGGGCCAGGACTCTCCACTGCTTCACAAGGCTGCAAGCTGGCCTGCTTCTCCCAAAACACTGACTTAAATTCAGGTATTTTATTTGCAACTGCTGAGTGGAAGTCAATGGTTTTTCTCCACCATAACTAGAATTTTGTCTCAATTGAAAAGTAAGCCATAGACACCGAATAGTGGTGGAATTTACTCGTCTGAAGTCAGCATTGCTATATTCTCCCTTTTTCATCTCCTTTATACCCATCAAGGGTTTCCAGCCCATGGCCTGTGGGACGCATGAAGTTCAGGGGGGCTATGAATGCAGCGCAACACAAAATTGCAAAATTTCTTATAACATTATGAGATTTTTTTGTGATTATGTGTCCCAATGTATTTAATGTGTGGTCCAAGACAACTCTTCTTCTTCCAGTGTAGCCCAGAGATGCCAAAACATTGGACACTCCTGTGTCTCCAGGCTGCTTACAAATACATTCAATGTAACAACAACTTTTAATAAAACCATTGCCTGCATATTAGCATCTTGTACCAAAAAATCTATATGGTGGTAGCATTACTCTGCATTTTAACCAGGTCTAAATCCCTCTGTGAGTAATTTAAAACATATTTGTTAAAGTCAATATTAACTACAGAAAATTTCAACTTGACACATTTTTCCACAAAGCACAACTACTCTCTAACAAACATTTACTTAACAGATGGGTTGACTGAAGTCTTCTAGAAGCTTGCTGAGATCCCCTTTCAAACTTGAGATACCTGAGACATACTACGATCTCCCAGACACCCGGGAGGCCACAAGCCCTGGGCCCCACCGTCATTCCTAGGCCAGTGTCGCACAGCTGCTGCTGTGGATGCACAGGAAGTATGTCACAGTCAGGCCACACCATAGTGTAGTTCCCTCAGAAGTGTGGGCCACCTTGAGGGCTCTTTTCCCTTTCCCTGTCCTCCTCTGACCCAGCCACAGCTCCCTATAAAGCCACAGGGCAGATTTTGTGTCAAAGGGCAGGGTCCTTATCACAAACATTCTGTGATTTTCACTAATATACACATCATAAGACTTCTGCCCCCTCAGCCCACCACAGCACACAGATAGATGCCCAGTGATAAAGTTTTCAAAGAAACATATCTTGAAGGATAATCAGGGAGTTATGAAAAAGAAAAAAAAAGAAAGAAAGAGGGAGTGAGGGAGAGAGAAAGAAAGAAAGAAAGAAAGAAAGAAAGAAAGAAAGAAAGAAAGAAAGAAAGAAAGAAAGAAAGGAAGGAAGGAAGGAAGGAAGGAAGGAAGGAAGGAAGGAAGGAAGGAAGGGAGAGAGGAAGGGAGAGAGGAAGGAAGAGAGGAAGAGAGGAAGGGGAAGGAAGGAAAGAAAAGAGAAAAGAAAAAATGTTAAAGTGTGATTTCTAGTGCCACCTTTCATAACACATCCCATGAGATGGGATATATTTCACAGACTTAAAAACAAACCACTCTTCATTACTGTTGGAGATGTACGCACTTAAGTTTAAAGCGAGGGTGACTTAAAAATTTTCTGCATAAAAATAGTGGATAGGACTTTCTTTTTTACCCTTTAATTCCAAATTTAATAATCCTGTGACTGTGTTTCACTCAAATGTTATATTTCTCCAAGCAAATAATACATTCTTAGAAAACTTTCCACATCCGTGAACATTCGTTTTTCTTTCCTTTGCCAGCCACAGATTTTCATTCTTTACTGTACTTTCTAAAAACCCAAGCAGGCCCTGGCTAGGTAGGCCAATTGGTTAGAGTGTCATCCCAATAAGCCAAGGTTGTGGGTTCAATCCCTGGTTAGGGCTCATACAAAAATCAACCAATGAATACATAAATAAGTGGTATCATAAATCAATGTGTCTTTCTCTCTCCCTTCCTTTCTTTGTCTCTAAAAATTCAATCAATAAAAGAAAAAATGTTTCAAACCTAACCAAAGGCGTATAAGAGCTATTTTTTTCAATAAGATGCACTCCATGCAAAATTCAAAAATCTTAAATCTGTGGAAGGCTCTATGAAAAAGCATTACCAACAGTGACTGCTCTGTGGAGACTTGCCTGTACTTCCCTAACTTCACTTTCCAGTGTGATGGCAAAGAGCACGGACACAGGAGCCTGCCAGCCAGGATCTGAAATTTTGCTTCACCACTTCCTGAGTTATCTTGAACAAGTTAGAATTTCTCTGTGCCTCAGTCTTCTTATCTGTACAGTGGGGATAATAATAGCAGTTATCATGTTTTTATAAGCTTAAATGTTATCATTTGTAAATTACAAATGTTTATTAAAAAACAAACTGCTTGCAGTGGTATTTGTTTAAGTAAAATATTAAATAAACACATTTTCCCACAGCACTACTATGCTCTGGTCAACATTTTCAAAATAATGATTTAGTCCTTTTCCCTGTCCATCCAGGCTGCTTGCCCTGAATGTTTATTAGAAGTGTATTTGACTTTGAAAAGGGACTATTCAGAGAGAATCTCTGAAAAATTTCATCTTCTCTGGGTGTTATAGCTATTTCTTGACTTAAACAGCATAAAAATTGCCACTATATTAATAATACATATTGAGTTATTGGAAAGGTAAGATACCATTCAGGTTTACCTAAATGCTGGGAAAAAAATGGAGACATTCATGTGTTTCTCTCCTTTCTATGCTACTCAGTGGTGGGGAAATAATCATTCATGGTTTCTTTTGTGAGGACAATTAGAGAAAAAATAAAAAGCATGTCTGAGTACAGTTCACTTATTTATGTGTGAAAAGGAAATAATTTATGTGGTGTGGAGTAGGCATCATCTTAATTTGAATTAACCATATTTTTGTACCAAATATGGTACAAAATGTACCATAAATGTGCCCTAGAAACTGAGAATGTGCCCTAAAAACTCCCTTCATACAACTGTGTCATATTCAGTAAATCCCTGAGATACGGCAGCAAAATTTGGAGAGCCTATAAAGTGGGCAATTAGAAGGCAATGAGCAGGCTTTGTTGAAATGCACAGACCATAACCAAGAGATGCTTGGAGAATAGTGGGCTGAGAACTATTAAGCAGAAAGAGCGATGTCAGGGCTGTCTATCTAGCACCAAGTAGTAGGCATCATTTTATCACAGGGTTGGAGTTTAGGAACAGCACTCTAAAATTTAGGATGCCTGGAATTAGGCAGAACAGAGACCTGCTTAAAAAGACAGCTTTACTTGGGCAGAATTTAGTCACCGAAGCTGGACTCTGAGACAATAGCCTGATTTTAGAGATTAGGATATACTATGAGAACAAGATTAAAAACTGCTCTGCTTACAGAAAAAGCTGGTTTTAAAAAACCTGAATTATGGTTGAGCCTATAGGTGACAGCTTTACTGTGCAAGTAATTAACACTATTTCACCAATATCCTACAGTGACTACATGTATGAATCCCATAGGATGGTTCCTTTAATACCTTTCACAAAGGCAGATGGCATAGAACACCAGAGTGCCATTGAGTAAAAGTCAAAGCAGGTCCATTATTATTCCATGGATACATGTGACCTGCTTTTATGCCAAAGAGTTTTTGCTTTATGCTGATGGAACCAAGACTTAATAGGCTGGGTCATACCTCTTATCTCATGAAGAGCAAATATTAGACTTGGATATGTATATGGACTTGGAAAGATGGGGATGGAAGATATAACAATTTTTGTTACCTATGAAGGCAAAGTAAACTTGTAGCCTGTGAGGGCCATTACACTCATGTTGCTTTTCTGTTTTTTGAACACATGGTTTTGGGCTCCACCGGCAGAATTAGACTTCACAGGGCGTGCTCCTGGCATGCACAGTTCAGAAAGAGGGCTCCTGACATCAACAACCCCAGAACTGTCATGCCTTCTTTCTAGTGTGGGCAGCTAGGTCAATGGAACACCATGTCCTGTAAGGCTGTCTTCTCCTGTAAGAGGAGGCAACAGGGAAGAATTGGTGGAGAAGCAAACACCCTACTTGAATGATGTAGGGTTCTCAGAGCCTCACCATTTCACCAAGGACAACGGCATCTCTGACCTCATGCATCTTCTTAAATTGATATAAAAAAACATCAGTACATAAAAATTGTCCCTTCATTGTGAAATGGCTAAGGAAAAAATGGAGAAATAGTTTATCTGAGAGAAAATGTCACTAAAAAGCTATGTACTCAGCCAGATTACTGGTCATGTGCATTTGCAACAGAGTTCTCTTCTCACATGCTAACTCTTTGAAAATACACTGCCCACATTCATTTCTGAAAAAAAAAAAATTTCACCAGTTGAACAAGAGAATCGTTAAAATAGAGATCACAAAAATGAGGAAGTTACAATATAAAATGACAGTAATAGGCACTGATATTATTTGAACATTGTTTAATTCAATCAGCAATTGTAACAATTCATGTAAATATATATAAAAATCATTCTTTAAAAGGGAAGACCTATAACATGTATTAATACTAAATTTGGCCCAAGAATCCAAATTATTTGTTATTAGAATGAGGCACTGGGATGGGTTGGTGGCAAGAGGAGAGGAAGTGAAGCCAGCTACATTTCTCATCTTTCATAGCAGGAAATCAATGGTTACACTTTGGCACTGCTGTAAAAAAGTTAAATGCACATATTACAGTTTTGTTTTTTAAATATTAATTTTTAAGAAATCAGTAGAAAAATAAAAATAGGCTCCTAAATAGACTCCTAAATCTCCACAGAAACTATGCAAACAAAATATGTATATAGAGAAAGACAGGTAAAAGGAAACAGAAGACAAAATAAACAGACCATAAAACACAGAGCACATGACTATTTTATATACAACCATAACTTTAAAAAAGGTTAAAGTCACTGTACAAACACAAAGACTAAAGGATGGGCACTCCTTATACCCAAAAGATAACCCAAAATAATATAACAAAATTAAATAATCAAAGGAAGGATGGGAAAGCAACAACAAAATAAAGAAGTGGGACCATGACTATCCATTGAAATATAATTCCAAAACAAAACCAGTAAATAAAGGAAGATAAAATGTGTTATTCATTATGAATTCATAATAGTGCCAAAATCTAGATAGCCAGTAGTATGATAGTGACATACATGGAGCAGAATCTGCTAGAGAAAAGGGGAAGTAAAACAGTACAATCATTTTGGAACATGTTATTTCCACTCTCAATTTTTTACAAGTGATTTAGATATAAAATAAGTAAGGACAGAGAACACTCTAATTAATAGATTACTTTTAAAATTGTAATAGGCATTTCTCCTTTTAAAACTAATTCATTCTTTTTCTCCCTTAAGACATTTGTCAAATTGACTGATATACTATACCACATTAGAAATTCCATTAAGTTGCTCAATCAGGGAAAATTACAGGTTATGTTTTAGAATAAACCCCCCATCTCAAAATTAAGCAACAATACTCACAACTATTTGGAAAGTAAAAATTACTCTCTAAGGAACTCTTGAATCAAAGATGAAGTTAAAATGAAAGTTTTAAGATTTAAATTTCTGGTAGTAATGCAGAATAGATACCCAGATAAGTGTCATTACAATGTATATTTTCATGTGGGTAAAATATAGCAAATCACCTTTAATGTGTTCACTATAATGTAAAGGAATCCCTAGAGATAAAGCAACAACAAAGAGTTAGACAAGTGATTGGGAAATACAGCTGAAATCTATAAATCTCCTGCAGAATAATTTCCAGAAAACCCAGGAGCCTTCCCTTGAACCCTTGGACCCAGGGGAGGCAGGGAGACTGAAAGTGAAGCTCCTAAACAAAGCGGAGAATCAAAAGGGCTACAATGTTAGTAAAAGAGTAGATATAAAATATAAAACAAAACAAACAACAACAACAAAAAAACAATAACCAAGACAAGCTTCTTGTGAACAAAGGTAGAAAACCAAGAAGATTATTGTTTTAAGGAGTACTTTCAGTGGGTGAGCAAACAATAGACAAAAAGTTCTGGCTGGGAATGTGTAACCACATTGGTCTGGAGTTCAAATCTACTTTACTCCTGTAGTTTAGGGAACCACAGCTGAGAAATTAACTTGTTTATCCAAAAGAAAACAAAAAACAACATGCATGGCAAGAGGCATGTACAATGAAACAAAAAGAATAAAATAAACAACATGAACTAAGATGCTGCACATATGTAGTAAGAAAATCATGCATCCTCTGAAAAGAGATGTTCCTTCATCCAGGCCAGGTGAAAATTCCACAGAAAAAAATCCATTAACTATAAATTCACAACTGAAATGAAAACACACTAAGTAATTAGCCACAGTAAATAAGAACAATATAACATAGAAAATATGAGAAAAAAGTATATCTAATAAAAAGGACAAACATAGTTTATAGCAAGAAAAAACATGTTATGAAAAATATAAACAAGTACATTTATCATGCAAAATTTAATTAATCAAACTAATAGAACTTTTTTAGAGAAAGTGGTTGTAATGAAGGAGAGAATCTAAAGAGTTAAAGCTTAAGATTTTTCCATAATTGATTAAAGACATGAATCCTTGTATTCAAGAAGTGTGAATAAGTGGTGAGCAGACAAAAAGAAGATAAAATCAATGCCTAAAGGCATCATAGTTTCTTAGATCACCAAAGTAAGAAGATTCTTTAAAAGCCATAAAAAATAAATATACACATGAATAAAATTGACAGCAGATTTCTTAACAATGGAAGCCAGAAGAGAGTGGAAGTCTATTTTCAAAAAGCTGAGAAAAAATAATCTGGCATTTTTGCTCTCTTTCCAGATCAACAGTGATAATACTTAGGACAAATAAATAATGAATTTATCTCCAACAGATACTCATTAAAGGGACTTCAGAAAGAAGGAAATTTATCCTGGAAATAGTGTGAGGTGCAATGTTAAATGGGGAATAGTGATATTCATGTGCTAAACAATTAAGTCAACATAAATATATTAAATGTATAGAATTACAATGTCTACATTTTCACGTGAATAAACCAGATGAATATAAAATACAGCATAATGATAGCAAGAAAAAAAGGACAGACTTGATCAGAGTCAGTGTTCCAATGTTTTTGTTGTTTAAAAAACAACAACATACAGAAAATTTTAACTTTTAAGTTAAGTAATAAAAATTTTTAAATAACCGTTGGAAAAAATAAGGAGAATAAATTATCAAAGAATGAAAAAGAGAAATAAAATACATTTAAATATTGAATCTAATCACCTGAAAGAAGCAATAAATGAAAAAAAAAGAGAGATCGTAAAAACAGAACAAATAACAAACATAAAATAGAATGGTACAAAGAGTTCCAAATATAGTAATAATTATAGTAAATATAAATATATTGTTCTTACCAGTGAAAATAAATACATTATATTTTTAAATATAAAATATATGTAATTTAGACCTAACAACTTGAGGATACAGAAAGACAACAAAAGGAAAACTACCTACAAGATATTAACCAAAAGAAACTCTTATTGCTGTATTAATATCAGCAAATTATATTGCAAGACAAACAAGGTAGTGTTATAAAGGACACAGCTGAAGATTCAGTGCCCATTCTGATTATCATGCATCACTGGCTTCTGCCCTGCAGTTGCTGGCTGTTCAGATGCCTTTACTTACTTTTTCTTCTGTTATCAATTTTTTCTTATTAATTGTAGAATGCTTTATATTCTAGATATTAATCATTTATAGCTCACTGCACATGTATTGTCCCAGCCTGTGCTTGTCTTTTCAAATATTTGTGTTGTTTTTAGGGATTGGTTCATTTGTCTCTTTGAACTAAATTTCAATGCAGTGATGAGACTCTTGCCAAAAGGGATCCAAAATAATGGGTCCAAGTAAGTGATGGCATTTGGTGGCATAGTGATTAACAGCCTCATCATCCATGGTTAATGGTGATGAAATGTCCAGGGCCGTACGTGTTTGGAAAGCTGAAGTGGCTGCTGTGTATCCTTGTATGGCTCCAAGAATGACTACAAACACGGATGCTAGGGCTGCGTTCAGTGCAATAAAGCACTTTCAGAAGAAAATCGTATCTCAGATCTTTAAACTCTCAAGCAATACCTCAGTCAAGTCACATTCAGAGAACCAGAAAACTTTTATGGAGAGCCTAACCATCATCTTTCTTTTCCTAAATTCTATGATAATCTCTGAAAAATCAGAAACAAAATTTATTTTGTAGACTACAGAAGGTGAAATCACAGCTTTGTCAAGTCTCTTATGTGAAAGTCAGAACACTCACTGGGAAAGAATAGACCCTGAGATCTGGAATAGAATATTGGAAAAAATTTGAAGTATGTTAAATATGTTGAACCTCTGAACACTCTGAACTTTCTGCTAGTGGAAGCAGCCCTTCCTCCTGTATTCAAAGAAATTAGCCTTCTTTTATTAAAGGTTCTATAATAACCTTTCCTGGTAAAGTTGTCCTACCAGGACATGCTTCTGCTTCTTATGTTTGCCTCAAGCATCTTATAACTAGTGACACTTCTCAGCATACTCCAAGAGCTCATACACACAGTGACCTGGGAGGAAGTAGCTGTACCTCAAAATAATTGTAAAATGTATATGAATGAATAAGGCCAAATTTATTGATATAGATGCAACTACCACTGAGTCTTAATATGGTGTGTTGTAGCTGGTAGGAGAGGTTCTAACATTTTAGCTGGTTGGTTGAGTGAAAATTTGATTCAGTGGTAACTCAGTGATGTTGAGATACCAGGCAGTCTTGGTGTAATGCAGAAGAAAAAATCCAAAAGCTTAAGGAAATAAGCAAGTTGGAATGAATTCATCATGTGCTAATTTATCCTACACTGCTTTTTCTGAGAAGGTTCAGAGGTCATAGCCTTCATAAGTCATTGATAAATTTTATAGGTGAGAGGAATATCTATAACCTTAAAATATGGAAATATCCTCAACAGACCATGGATAAAGTTGGGAGACATCAGCATTGACTTGAACTGCTCTTGACAATAATGGCCAGATACTAAGAGGGTATATTAGTGTAATTTATATTAGAATTGAAATTTTGATCCAAAGAGATTTTTAGCAGGGGCTAATCAACCACATGTCCCTAAAAATAAAATAAATGTGTGGCCTGGTAAAACATCACTTGATTCACAACAAGAAAAAATCCAGGGACTGGGCAAATCTATGCTTTGTGTCACTGCAATAGACAATGATGTCCTCTCCCTAATTCTAGATCCAAGTCAGTTCACTTGACCATATATGCATGGGTTTATTTCTGGACTCTTTATTCTCTTCCATTGATTTGTATGTTTGTTTTGTGCCCATATCATACTGTTTAGATTACTATTTCTTTGTAACATGGTTTGAAACCAGGGAAAGAGTCTCTTGATTGAAGGACAGTTTTGGGTGTTCTGCAACATTGCCAGAGGCGTCTATCATTTGTCTTCTACAAACCTTGTCAAAAGAGATTTGAAGCCAACTATAGAGTTAATTGCACATTGGAGAAAATGAAATATCTAAATTCTTGGAGATACCCCTGAATTTGTGAGGACCCCAAATGCCAATGCAGGATTTATAATAATTAGATAATAAATAGAGCTTTGTCCCAGCTTTGAATACCCAAGGACCCAACAGGTTCATGGACCCATCCTGTGATCATTTCTCCAGTTACTAGATGTGTAATTGGAATGGCCATACTAGTCATTGAGCAGAATCCCTTCAGTGGCCCTGTGATCCAGAAAGTGGGGTTATTATGGTAAGATGGCAAAGTGGAAGCTGCTGAGTTTCTCCTTCCTGCCAGGATGTTAGACTGAAAGTAGCACTGCCTCCCTGATGGGAGTGGCAGAAGTCAGTGCCTGCATGAAAGATTGGGAAAAGGCAAGCTGGTGATCTGTTCACTTTCCTATTTGTCTTGTCCTTTTGGTGCGTAGAAATTGTAATAGGTTTTTGAAAATGCCTGCACCATTTCAAAGTTCATCAGGTGGTAACTCCAATTGCAGCTTCTGTTCCAGATATGGATATTTTTCTATTTTTTCCCTGAGAAATTGTGAAAAGCCATCATTTTTTCAACTTTATTTTTCATACAGTTGACACTCAATATTATTTTGTATTGGTTTCATGTATACAGCACAGTGATGAGACAATCATATATTTTACAAAGTATTTCTGCTGATATTTCACATACCTCACTAGCACTATATATAGTTATTACACTATTATTGACTATATTCCCTATGCTGTAGTTTATACTCCCATGACTATTTTAAAACTACCAACCTGCATTCCTCAATTCCCACACCTTTTCACCCCATACCTCTTCCCCCTGACAACTAACATTCTGTTTTCTGTATCTGTGAATTCGTTTCTATTTTGGTTGCTCATTTATTTTGGTCTATATAGAGTTCACACATAGGGGAAATCATATGATATTTGTCTTTCTCTGCCTGACTTATTTCACTGAGCATAATACCCTCTAGATCCATCCATGTTGTTGTAATTGGTAAGATTTCATTCTTTTTATGGTTGAGTAATATTCCATTGTACTTATGCGTCATTACTTTTTTAGCCATTTGGGTTGGACAAGCCAACATTTTGAAGGTTGATTACAACATGGAGTGAACTTAATGTACAATGTCGGTAGACCTGAAAAATGCTAGGCTAGGACCAAAGTGAACAGTTTTGATACTAGGCCAAGATATTCTCAGATCCTTTTTATATTGGTTTTATATTCCATCACCTTAATCCACTTATTTTCCCATTAGCCAGGATTTATGGCATTTTCTTTGTCTACTTATTTGATTTTATGTTGGTGTTATAACACTGATTAAAATAATTCCATGGATTAATAAAAATAGAAAAGAATGAAAAAATGCAAGGTATGTGGAAGATCCATGATGGTGAAGGAGTAAGCAGAAGCTACACTGACTTGTTCCCAGGACCAATCTGGAATTACAACTTAATTGTAGACAAGTTATCCAGAATAGTCAACTGAAAAATAGCTGGAGAGATGTCTTAGGCAGACATCTGTAGGCAGAGGTAGGCAGACAGAAGAAACCACTTCACCGCAACGTGACTGGTACAGAATGCAATGGTGACATGAGTGGCTGGCTGGGCTCACATGGGTGGCAGCTGAAATGCTGGAAGGAAATCATAGCAGTAAGGGGGGTCCCTGTTAGAAGTGTGGAACCTAAGCATCAAGGTGGGCTGCCCAGCCTACAGCACCGGCGCCAGAAAGAAACTGAGATTGCATGCAGCTGTGAAAAGCAAGGGGTATCTGTCTGTCAGGGGGAGAAGGCTGGAATCACAGAGAGCCTCTTATAGGGTCAATGCATAAAATTTCATTTGCAGCCACTTATCTGGGATCCAGCAGAATGGGACAGAGTGGACTAGAGGAGAATTGGGGTTGTGGCTTTGGAGAGAGAGCAGCCACCAGGATTTCTGTACTGAGTTATTGCTCATACTGCAGGAGCCATCTTGCTCAGGCAGAGCAGTCTACTCCAACTGGGATCAGCCTTAGAGGAAGCAATAGCCCCATCAAAAGGAATTACCCTGCCCCACTCTGCAGTGCTTAAGGCTGACTGCTGATTACAGACAGGCTGGATTAGCAACTGAAGGAGTCAGCCATAGACTGTGGATCACTGGCAGTCTCAAACTGGTTGCTTAGGACCATACTGGGACACCATCTGACCTCACTAAGAACAGATATAGAAAGAGAAGACAGTGGTAAAAACTAGATACTACTAAGATGAATTCTACTATAGTCTTAAAGATTTGCATTATCTTTTTTCTGTATAACTTTTTAAAATTCATTTCTTGTGCATATTAAGTCACAAGTTTTTGTAATATGGTTCATTTCTAAACTTGTATTTTGCTCCTCCCTTCTCTTACTCCATTTAACCTTCTTTTCTTATTTTCATTTTACATTTTATTTTCTATCTTGCTATGACTGTTTTTCATTCTTTACTTTTACTATTTCTCCCCACTCTAGCTTCTCAAAACCATTTTTTCATTAGTTATCTCATATCCTTTTTTTCACTCTTACAATACCTTTATTCTCTCCCCACCTTTGTAAGTCTTTACTCATTGAATGTGTATATGGTGGTTATTATGTTATTTCTTTAATTTTATTTCTAGATCCTTACTATTTTTTTATTTCAAATCTCAAATTTTACCATCCTCCTCTACTTCTCCATTTTGCCTTCCTCCTGCCCTTTATTTCATTTTAAATTTTAATTTTTTCCTATCTTAGCCTGCTTTTTAATCCCCATTCTTAGCATTCCTTCTTCTTCTATCATCTCAAAATCACTTCTCTTTCCTATAGACATTTATTAGCTTTTTCTTTCTTTCTTTCTTTCTTTCTTTCTTTTTTTTCTTTTTTTTTTAACAATTTGTTAGAAGTTTAATAAAATAGACAAAGTAGTAAGTAGACTTTCCAGTAGATAATCCAGAAGTTACAAATTTTAAATGAAACATACTACAAATAAGCATATCTTTGAAAGCACACCAGTATAATTACCCTCTGCTAACTTTCTTTTTTTTAAAATTTTTTATTTAATTATTTTTCAAGTACAGTTTTCTGTCTATTACTCCCATCCCATCCCACCCCCCATTCTCCCCCCTCCCTCCCATTTCCACCCTTCTCAGTTGTTGTCCATGTATCCTTTATATAGGTTCCTCTAAATCCCTCCCTTATTTCCCCTGAAATTCCCTCCCCTCTCCCCTCTGGTCACTGTCAGCCTGTTTTCTATTTCAGTGTCTTTGGTTATATTTTGCTTGCTTGTTTGCTTTGTTGTTTAGCTTCCTGTTAAAGGTGAGATCATATGCTATTTGTCCTTCAACACCTGGCTTATTTCACTCAGCATAATGCTTTCCAGTTCCATCCATGTTGTTGCAAAAGGTAGGAGCTCCTTCTTTCTTTCTACAGCATAAAATTCCATTGTGTATATGTACCATAGTTTTTTGATCCATTCATTTACTGATGGGCACCTAGGTTGCTTCCAACTCTTGGCTATTGTAAATTGTGCTGCTATGAACATTGGGGTGCATAGGTTCTTTGGGATTGGTGTTTTAGGGTTCTTAGGATACAATCCCAGCAGTGGAATTGTTGAGAACTCACACGACTTCACTCTAAGAAGACAACTAACCCAATTAAAAAATGGGGAAAGGACTTGAACAGACACTTCTGCAAGGAGGACATACAGAGGATCCAGAGACACATGAAAAGATGCTCAATATCACTAGCTATCAGAGAGATGCAAATTAAAACTACAATGAGATACCACTTTACACCGGTGAGAATGGCTATCATAAACAAAGCAATAAACAACAAATGTTGGAGAGGGTGTGGGGAAAAGGGGACTCTGGTCCACTGTTGGTGGGATTGCAGACTGGTACAACCATTATGGAAAACAGTATGGAATTTTCTCAGAAAACTAAAATTGGACTTGTCTTTCTTTCTTTCTTTCTTTCTTTCTTTCTTTCTTTCTTTCTTTCTTTCTTTCTTTCTTTTTTTCCCTCATATTACCATCCCACTTATATTAATCTTTGCTTATTTATTGTTGATAGTGCTGTGGTGGATCTTTTTATCCAATTTAGTTCTTATTTTTTTATTTCTCTTTCTCTTTCTCATACACTATATTAGTATTTTTTTAAGTTCTGTTTAAACCTAATACTATATGCTTCTCTTCTTTTACTTCATTCTGCCTTCTTCCATCTCTTTTTAATGTACAATGTAAATTTTACTTTCTCTCTTCACTTTGTCTCTATTCCCTACTCTTATTACTGCTCTTTCTCTATGCACTGAAAAATCATTTCTCTTTCAGTTAGTCATCTCATGTTCACTTTTCTTCTCTTATAATAGTCTTGATCTCTTTACACCTTTATTAATACTGTTTCTTTTGCCATTGATAGTGAAACTGTGAGTGGGGGTTAATTTCATGGGTGTGAGTTTGTTTCCTGGGCTGTTTGACTTTGTTCTGGCAGCACCCAGAGCAAAGACACAGTGGGGAGAGTGACTCTCAGTTAGCCAGCAGAAGGGATGGACCCACCAAAGAATGACCCAACAACAACCAGAACTTATAAAAACCACAGAGCCCATATAAACAGCAGAAGGGACATCCAGAGAGCATCAAGTTCAGGAGACAAAGAAAGTTGCACCACTAAATCCCACAAGTCTCCTGCCACAAAAGGCCACAACATGAAGACAGGGAGTCAAAGTAAATCAATTTAAGAAGAAGAGACAAACAAGAAAAGTCACCTAAAATGGAGGGGAAAAAAAAGAAACAACTCCCAATCAAAAGAAAAGGAGGAATCCATAGAAAGAGTGCTAAATGAAATAGAGGCAAGCAAACTATCAGACACTGAGTTTAAAATAAGGGTTATAAGGATGCTCAACGAGCTCAGTGAGAACCACAAACTTCAGGGAAGCTACAGGGAACTTACTGAAAACTACACCAGCATGAACAAAGACATAGAATCTATCGATGAGGGCCAGGAGGAAATGAATAATACAATTTCTGAATTGAAGAATACAGTAGAAGGAACTAAAAGGCTAGATGAAGGAGAGGATTGAATGAGTGAGATGGAGCACAAGGTAGAAAAAAACTCCCTGAAAGAGAAAGAAAAGGGAGAAAATACACAAAAAGAGTAAAGAGGGATTAAGGGAACTTCAGGACAACATAAAACTTAATAATATCCATATCAAAGGAATATCAGAAAAAAAGAGGAGGAAGAGAAAATCTGTTTGAAAAAGTAATGATGAAAACTTTCCTAACTTGATGAGAGAAAAATTCATGAAAGTCCAGGAAGAACAGAGGGTCCCAATCAAAATGAATCCAAACAGGCCCAGGCCAAGACACATCATAATTTTTTAAAATATATTTTATTGATTATACCATTACAGCTGTTGTTCTATCCCCCCTTCATTCTCCTCCACCCTGCATACCCCTCCCGCACCATTGCCCCCCTTTAGTTTATGACCACATATCTCAAGTTTAATAGATTCTATATTTCCCCTACTATTCTTGCCCTCCCCCCTATCTATTTTCTACCTATTGTCTATGCTATTTTCTGTACCTTCTTCCCCCTTCTCCTCCTCCCACTCCCCTGTTGCTAACCCTCCATGTGTTCTTCATTTCTATGGTTCCAGTCCTGATCCAGCTGTCCACTTAGTTTGCTTTTGTTTTAGGTGTGGTTGTTGATAACTGTGAGTTTGCTGTCCTTTCACTGTTCATATTTTTCATCTTCTTTTTTTATATAAGTCCCTTTAACATTTCAGATAATAAGGGCTTGGTGACGATGAACTCCTTGAATTTGATCTTATCTGAGAAGCACTTTATCTGCCCTTCCATTCTAAAAGAAAGCTTTGCTGGATAAAGCAATCTTGGATGTCGGTCTTTGGATTTCATGACTTAGAATACTTCTTTCCAGCTCCTTCTTGCCTGGAAGGTCTCTTTTGAGAAATCTGCTGACAGTCTGATGGGAACTCCTTTGTAGGTGACTGTCCCCTTATCTCTTGCTGCTTCTAGGATTCTCTCCTTCATTTTGATCTTGGCTAATGTAATTATGATGTGCCTTGGTGTGTTCCTTTTTGGGTCCAACTTCTTTGGGACTCTCTGAGCTTCCTGGATTTCCTAGAAGTCTATTTCCTTTGCCAGACTGGGGAATATCTCCTTTATTATTTGTTCAAATAAGTTTTCCACAGATTGCTCTTTCTCTTCCCCTTCTGACACCCCTATAATTCAGATGTTGGAACGTTTAAGGATGTCTTGGAGGTTCCTAAGTTTCTCCTAATTTTTTTGAATTCTTATTTCTTTATTCTTTTTTGGTTGGATGTTTCATTCTTCCTTCTGGTCCACTCCCTTGATTTGAGTCCCAGTTTCCTTTCCATCACTATTGGTTTCCTGTGTACTTCCCTTCATTTCAATTAGTTTAGCCTTCATATATTCCTCTAATTTGTGACTAAAATCAAGCAGTTCTGTGAGCATCCTGATCACCAGTATTTTGAACTGTGCATCTGATAGGTCGGCTATTTCTTGGTTGCTTAGAGTTATCGGCTCTGGGACTTTGAGTTCTTCTTGAGCCATATTTTGGACTGTTCGTGCCTGTTACGTATGAGGAGCGGAGTCCTAGGTGTTCACCAGGGCGGGGCAACTCAGGTGCTGGGTTGTGATGCTCTATGTGGGGGCGAGGTCAAAGGGAATCAATGGCGGTCCCCTCTGCCTCCTTCTACCGCCTGGGCCATGCAGTTGTCTCACTGCTCACTTCTTTGCTGGTTTATCTGTGTGGGCGAATGTGCAACCGCGGTCAGCCTGACCTGCGCCCTCACTGGGTTCGCCGCTGGGGCCCGCACAGTCCACTGCTGGAGCCTTCGGGGGTCTGTCTCACTGCTCACACCTCTGATGGTTTATCTGTGCGTGAATGTGTGACCGCGCTCAGCCTGTCCTGCACCCTCATTAAGTCTGCGATGCTACCCCAGCTGCCTGCGCACCTGGGTTGCCTGGGTTGTTGCCTGGATCGCCTGGGTTGCCCGATTGCCTGGGTCGCCTGGGTCGGGGGAATCCTTCCGGCCTGACCCTGCTCAGCTGCTGGCTCCACCCCTCTTACCAGTCCCTGTTGAACGGGTTTGTTGTTGTCGGACTTCTGTAGAGTTCAGTTTTCTGTTCTTTGGCTGCATCTTTGTTTACTAAACCTTTGTTATGTTCAAACTTGGTTGTGAGAGAAGGCACAGTGTTTCCACCTATGCCTCCATCTTGGCGGAAGTCTCAACATATCATAATTAAAATGATAAAACTTAAAGACAAGGAGAAGATCTTAAAGGCAGCAAGAGAGAAACAGCTAGTAGCATACAAGGGAGTTCCAATAATGCTATCATTTGACTTCTCAGTGGAAATGCTACAAGCCAGAAGGGAATTGCTAGAACTATCCCAAGTAGTGAAAAGCAAAGACCTGCACCCAAGACTACTCTATACAGCAAGGCTTTTATTTGAAATGTATGGCAAAATAAGGAGAAATAAGCAGTTTCCCAGACCAAAAAAAATGGCTAAAAGAATACAGCTCCAAAAATTCATCATTATAAAGGATGCTAAAATGAACTACAAGAAGATGAAGAAAAACAGAGAGGGAGAGAGGAACACAGGCACAAAGGGAAAAAACTGGCAATTAATAATAACCTTAAATGTAAATAGGTTAAATGTTCCAATCAAAAGACATAGGGTAGGTGAATGTAGATAGTACACATATGAGCTGTCTACATGAGACCCACCTCAGAGCAAAAGATCTACACAGACTTAAAGTGAAGGAATGGAAAGGAATATTCCAAGCTAAGAGGCATTAAAAAAAACCTGGAGTAGCAATACTTATATCAATAAAATAGATTTCAAAACAAATCCATAAAAAGAAATTAAGGACACTATTTAGTACTTAAGGGAATAGTCCCTCTATTACAAGAAGATGTAACTTGTAAACATGTATGCAGCCAACAAAGGAGCACCCAAAAATTAATGAAAATCTTGAAAGACTTCAAGGAAGATATTGACATCAACACACTTATAGTAGGGGATTTTAACCCCCTATTCCCAACAATGGATAAAGCTTCCAAACAAATAATTAACAAGGATATCATGTATTGAATAATACTCTAGATCAAATGGACTTAATTGATACATACAGAAACTTTCATGCCAAAGAAGCACAATATATATTCTTTTCTAATGCACATGGAACTTTTTTGAAGACAAACCATATGGTGGGACATAAAACAAGCATCAACAAATTCAAGAAAATTGAAATCATATCAAGCATCTTCTTGGATCACAATAGCTTAAAACTAGGAATGAACCACAAGGAAAAAAACCTCAAAAACAATTAAATGAATACAGACTGAACAACATGCTATTAAATAATGAATGGGCCAAGAATGAGATCAAGAAAGAAATCAAAATGTTCCTGGAAACACATGAAAATGAACTAACAGCAGCCCAAAACATAGGACACAGACAAGGCAGTCTTAGGAGAGAAGTTTATAGCAATACAGCACTACCGAGAAAAGATAGAAAAATCTCTAATAAGCACTGAACCTTTCATCTACAAGTACTGCAGAAACAACAATAAACAAAGCCAAGAGTGAGTAGAAAGAAGGACATAATCACCATCAGAGCAGAATTAAATGACATAGAGACTAAAGCAACAATTCAAAGCATCAATAAAACCAGGAGCTGGTTCTCTGAAAAGATTAACAAAATTCACAAGCATTTAACCAGACTCGTCAAGAAAAAAGAGAGATGACCCAAGTAAATGATATCAAAAATGAAAGAGGAGAAATTAAAAGCCACACAAATACAACCCTCCCTGTTGTGGCTCAGTGGATTGAGTGCCAGCCTGAGAAACAAAGGGTCACTAGTTTGACTCCCAGTCTAGGCCATGTGCCTAGGTTGCAGGTCAGGTCCTTAGAAGGGGATGCGTAAGAGACAACCAAGCACTGTTCCTTTCCCTCTCTTTCTTCCTCCCTTCCCCTCTCTAAAAATAAAATAAAATCTTTTAAAAATAGAAATACAAAGGATTATAATAAACTACTAAGAACAACATTATGCAAAGATGTTGGACAACCTGGGCAAAATGAACACATTTCTGGAAATATATAATATTGCAAAATTGAATCAAGAAAAAAATAAAGCCAGACTAGACCAATAACAACTACTGAAATTGAAGCAGCAATCCAAAAACTCTCAGCACACAAAAAGCCTTGGATTGGATGGTTTTACAGGTGAATTTGACCAAACATTTAGGGAAGAAGTTACTCCTATACTTCTTAAACTATTCCAAAAAAATAAGGAAGAGGGAAGACTCTGAAACTCTTTTTATGAGGGCAGTATTATCCTAATTCCAAAACCAGGTAAAGATACAACAAAGAAGGAGAACTACTGGTCAATATTGTTTATGAACTTAGATGCTAAAATCCTCAACAAAATGTTGGTAAACTGGATCCAGCAATATATTAGAAAGATCATACACTATGACCAAGTGGGATTCATTCCAGAGGTGCAAGGATGATATAATAGCAACAAATAAATAATCATAATACACCAAAGAAACAAAGTGAAACACAAAAATCACATGATCATATTCATAGATGCTGCTAAAAAAGCATTTGATACAGTATACCACCCATTTATTGTAAAATTGCTCAGCAAAATGGGAATAGACAGAGGATACCTCAACATAATAAAAACCATACATAAGAAACCTACAGCCAGCATCATACTCAACTGGGAAAAGCTAAAATCTTTTAGATTTTAGATCAGGAACAAGACAAGGGTGTCTGCTTTCACCACTTTTATTCAAAATAGTATTGGAAGTTCTAGCCACAGTGAAAAGACAAGAAAAAGAAATCAAAGGCATACAAATTGGAAAGAAGTAAAACTGTTGTTATTTGCAAATGACATACAGTGTTTAGAAAACCCTATAGACTCCACAAAAAATGCTACTCAATCTAATAAATGAATTTGGCAAAATGGCAAGTTACAAAGTCAATATTCAGAAATTGAAGGCATTTTTGTACATCAACAATGAAATAACAGAAACAGAAATCAGGAAAAAATCTCATTTGTTATAACAAAAAGAAAAATAAAGTACCTAGAAATAAACCTTACCAAGGAGGTAAAAGACATGTATGCAGAAATCTATACAATACTGAAGAAAGAAATTAACAAATGTACAGTGACAGCATATACTGTTTTCATGGATTGGAAGAATTATCATCATTAATATATCCATACTACCCAAAGCAATCTACACAATTCCTATCAAACACAATCCCTATTAAAATGCCAACCACATATTTTTTCACAGATTTTGAATAAATATTGTAATATGCTTATTAATAATAAGTGTTTGTGAGGATGAGGAGAAAAGGAAACCCTACTGTACTGTTGGTGGGAATGCAGACTAGTGCAGCCACTGTGGAGAACAGTATGGAATTTCTTCAAAAAACTAAAAATGGAACTGCCTTTGACTCATTGATTCCACTGTTGGGATTATACCCTGAGAATCCTGAAACACCAGTTCAAGATAACCTATGCATCCCTAGTTCATAACAGTGTTATTTAAAATAGCCAAGTTCTGGAAACTGACTAAACGCCCAATAGTAAATGAGTAGATCAAAAAACTACAGTATATCTACACAGTAAAATACTACATATCAAAAAGAAAAAAGGAGCTCTTGCCTTTTGCAACAGCATGGATGGAGCTAGAAAGTATTATGCTAAATGAAATAAGCCCAGCAGCAATAGACAAATACCATATGATATCACCTATAAGTGGAACCTAATGAACACAACAAACAAATGAGCAAAATAAAACTGGAGACTTGGAGACAATGTGTTGGGAACCACTCTGCCTGGTTTCAGGAGCTGTAACCCCCCATGGCTAAGGCTGAGTGAGCGACCTTTGGACCATAAGCCACTAGGGAGACAAAGCTTTTCTCCCAGGCAGGAGCACCGCTTCTGCTCCCTTTTTCATAACTGGCTCCCAGTGCTTGGTTGGTTGGTCCACGATGGGTATGACTCCTCAGAGGGGGGGCAACCTAAGCCAGACACAATCACTTGGGAGGCCCTCAAGAACAAACTCAGGGGGCTGCAGCAAAGAGGGGGTGATGGACCCTCACCGCTTGGCTTTGATGAGGCCTGAGTCAGTCTATCTGCAAGAAGTCTCTGAGAATTCCTTGGCTATCTGCTTCTTCTGCCTGACTTAAGCCTGAAAACAAGGACTGAGGGTGGTAGAGCCCTGTGCTGGGAATGGTGGGCTCCCTTGATAATTAGTCCTGAGAAAGGATATGTGAAATCCTGTGAAACCTGCTTTGCTAAGAATTCTTTTAGTTAAGTGATGAAAGACCAAGCAGAAAACGAGTTTGTTTTCCCAAAGTCTTGTAGCCCTTTAGCTAGTAGACATAATAGTTCTCTGTATGCTATCTACTGTTTATTGCCTAACAATAATTAATAAGTTGTATCTGAACTCCTGTGCAAAAAAAAAAAAAAACAATAAAAGCCTGTCTAGGCAAGGGTCGGGGTGCTCTACCCTTGAGAGAGTTGCCAGGCCTCTCTGAGGCACTGCCCCCTTGAGGGAGTAGCCATGCCATCCCTTTTCCTCCACAGGATTCTGAAGTCCCTATAAATTTGTCTTGGTTTTCCATCCATAACGCCATGGGCACCGCAGGCCAGTGCATGTGTCAACAATGAACAGACTGACCGTGACCAGAGGGGGTCACTGGGGGTGTGGGAGTTAAAGAGGGAAAGAAGGGGAAGGGTCTAGTCAAGAAACATATGTAAATGACCCAGGGACATGGACAATAGGGTGGGGATTGATTGTGGAAGTGGGGTGTGGGTGGAGAAGGGGAGAGTAATGGGGAAAATTGGGACAACTGCAATAGAACAACAATAAGTAATAAATAAAATGCAAGCTATATAAGATTCCAACTAAAACCCCAAAGTATCAAATGTATTAATTTATTAGCCAACTGAATGCCCAAGAAGACGAGACACTGAGTATAACAGAGTGCTGCCTTGAGGCTCCTGGTGACTACTTTGCCTGAATGAACACCCAGAAGTGTCTGGGAATATCTCCCTGGGTATGGCCATTTACCATTGACTGAATGGGTGGAAGTATGAAAACCCCAGCTTCTTGCAATGAATCTTAGCTGATATGTTACAGTTCCCCATGGGATCAAGTTAAAGGTGAGTTAGGAAGGATTTAGTCTGAGATTGTCCCTGGTGAACTTTCCCCCTTCCCTGTCCTCCTTACCCTTATTCTCTTGCAAGCTTCCCTGGAACACTTATTTAGTAAAGTACTTGCATGTGAATTCTTATTTCAGCATCTGCTTTTGAAAGAACTAACCTAAAACATCAGAAATGACATGTTAAAAAGTATGCTGGAAAAATAATCCTGTTCACAATAAATCACAGAAAAATGTAACATGCCTATAAATAACTATGAGTTAAACTATAAAATGTTAGTGAGCAACAGTAAAAAGGGCTTAAAATGGAGAAAGGTTATGTACTTATGTAAGAAGATTAAGTATCATAAATATTTTCTCATGTATAAATATCAAATTTTGAAGCTTTTTCAAAGTTATTCTAAAAACATCTGGAAGAATTATCATGTGTATTAATTACTATCTATTCACTATACTGAGGTTATCATGTCAAAATTTTTTTTGAAATTATTATGTTAACTTTACTTCTTGTAAATTCTGCAATATTTTCAAAGTATACTTTGCATGGTTAAAGGTATTATTTACATAGGAAAAAGTAAATAATTTAAGAGAAAACTCCTCACCAAAAAAAAATCAAGAGAATGTTCTGTAACTATTTAATAATAGTAGTAACAGCAAATATTTAGCATGTCATATAAGTATGTCTGTAGTATGCACACATATTCACATACATGTGAACAATATGTACACACAAACATATATGGATATGTATGTTTGGAAGAACTACAGCTATTGTTAATATAATGAGAATGGATTACATGATACCCATGTAACCTGTCAGCCAAGGAGAGTGGACTGGAATGCACATGATGACAATGAACAATTGACTTCACTGTGCTAGTCAGTAAGGGTGGTAGATACAATGTTGGGTGAGCATGTGTATTGTGTGGCCATCACATTCAAAGTGACTGAGTGAGTAAAGCAATGAATCTACATCAAATTTTGTGTTAAACCTGAGCATTCCTCTCTGGAAACTATTCAGATGATTCAGAAAGCTTTGGGGAATGATGCAATGATTGCAGCACAAATAAGTGTGGCACAAATGCTTCAAATATGGTCAACAATTGTTGAAAGTAATCCAAGTTCTGGAAGCCTTGTAACAAGTACAGCCTCTGAAAATGTTGGACATGTATGGGCTGCAATCAACAAAGGTTGGTGACTCACAGTGCAAGAACTGGAAGCTGATATGGGAATTCCAAAAAGTACTGTGTCTGAGATTTTGATGCAGGATCTTTGTATGAAACATGCTGTGGCAAAATTTGTACCAAGGCAGACAGAACATAGTGTTGCAGTTGCTAGTGACTTGACTCAAACCACTACCAATGAATCAGATTTCCTCAAGAAGGTAATAACTGGAGATGAATGGTAGGCCTTGAGCTATGATCAAGAAACAAAGGCCCAGCCATCCTAACACAAGTTGCTTCATTCTCCATGCCCAAATAAAGCACCACAAAGTCACAGAAAGATCATGACCATGTTAACTTTGTTTTTTGATTGGGAAGGTGTTGGCCATCATGAGCATACCCCTTCAGGCCAAATAATTAATGAGGAGAACTGATGTTCTTCATCAGTTGAAAGATGCAATATGAAGAAAATGGCCACAACTATGGGCAACTCACGACTGGCAGCTTCATCTGGACAATGTGCCTATTCATGCATCATGACTCTTGCAGAGTTTTTTGATGAAACATCAGATCACTCAGGTGACTCACCCCCCTACAGCCCTGATTCAGTGCCCCGCAATTTCTGGCTTTTTCCCAAAACTAAAATCATTTTTGAAAGAGAAGAGATTTCAGACTATTAATGAGATTCAAGAAAATACATTGGGGCAGCTGATGGAAATTCCAACAAAGTTTTGCAGAGTGTTTTGAACAGTGGGAGAGATGCTGAGAAAACTGTGAAGTTCCAAGGTAACTACTTTGAAGGGGACTGAGGCATCATTGCCTTATGTACAATGTTCCTTGTATCTTGTATCTTCTTCAGTAAATGTCTTTCTTTTTCACATTTCATAGCTGGATAGTTTTGGGATATAGAAATGTTGATAGATGATAGATGATATAAATATAGATAGATATGGGTGTAGGTATAGATTAGATATAGATATAGATATAATTTTTTACTCTTCATGGCTGAATTATATACAGAAGTAGGAAGTAGGAAATCTCTGTTTATTCAAGGTCTTACAGGTAGGAAATGGAATTGGTAGAGTTGAGATTTAAGCCCAGGTATTTTTGTTCCAGACTCCATATTTTTAACATTTTTGCTATGCATACATATATTCTGACAATATATTACCAAAGACAATAAAAAATTGTTCCCCATAACAGGTAATCTTATCATATAAAATGTGTATGTCTGTACCCTAAAATTTGTTTCCAAATTGTTTTGAGCAGTGATAGAGACTGTTGTGTATCTGCTTGATATGATGACCCTGAAGAACATCACAAAGGCTCTTAGGTTTATAAAAATATTTGTCTCAACATCATGTGCCCATTATCTCTTTATTTTCAGTAGCCATTTCTTTATGATCAGTTCTTAATATTTTTCTTTAAAAATAAAATGACTGTTATTTGTTGTCCTTCTTCACCTACCTTATTTTCTATTGTGTCCACTGGCATTGAACAGATATTTATTGACTTATTAAAACATTGGGAAAATATCAGATGTAAAATGTTTTACTGAAAAGTATCTCTCCTAGTTTCATCTAGATACACTAGCAGAATCATCATGCAATATTTTCATTTCTCCTATATGCCACATGACTCATCATGACCGTGGGTAGATGAATGACCTGCAGGATAATTATGGACGTTTGACCCATGCCTACTATTTAGACCATCAGTTGATGAAATGAAACTGGTGTTCTCCCAAGATCATATTAGATTTAGTTATAAAATTTTAGCTTCTTCTTTGATAACCTTTTCAATCATATTCCCCCAAAGATAGCTCTAACTGAAAGTATATTCTTATTTGTGAGATGCAACATGATTCTAGTCCAACATTATTTTACTTTAAAAAATATTTTGATATCAGCTATGACTTATATTTTGATCATTATTATTTTTATTAATATCTATTTTTTCCAAAATGTTAAAATTCAATTATTTTTAATGCATTAAGAAGCTAATACATAAAAGGGGATGGACTCACATGAATAAGTATGAAAGACACATGGACAATAACTAAGATGGGGGACAGAGATGGGAGGGGGTGGGGAGCACTGGGGGGGTGCAGGGCTGGGAATACAAGAAAGAAAACTGTACTTGAACAAAAGTTAAATAAATTAAAAAATAAATAAATAAATAAAAGAAAAAAAAGAAGCTAATACATTTTTTAAAAAATAATAGTAATGGTAACACTAGCAATTTTAGTTCTCAATTACTATAAAAATTGTCTTAGCACATATGATTCCTCTTTATGTGTGTGGTATTACAATCATTTCAATTGATTGAGATCAAGTGTTTTCCAATATCAATTTGTTATTCCGTCCACATAATTCAAGAAAAAATTATATTTAATAGCTAATTATTCTATCTTTTCTGCAGAACATTCTGTTATAATATGTGAGTAGAAAGACCAGAAAGAAGGAAATCTCTGCATAGATATGTTAAATAACATGTTCAAGGCCTGATAGGTAGGTCTTGTATCTGTTCTCTTGATGAGGTCATTTTAATTGTAATGCCATATTCTCTGGTAAATGAGAAGAAATAGGGTTAAACACAGCAAGAAAAAAATGAATGTTTTTCATTTGGTACAGTGGGAGATTAGCAATGAGTCTGGTGAGTATCTCTATTGGTGAAAATGACCAACTGATGAGGAGCAAACATTATGGCAGGGAACAGAACACAGACACATAATTCACAAACCAGACAATGAGAGAGAAGCTTCAGAATAAAAACAAGCATAGATGTTTGTGCGAATGGCAAAGTGTAGTCAGGGAGGCTGCCACCCCTGTAGGAGGGGCAGTGGCTGCCAGGTTCTGAGCACATTTCATCTGTGGATACTGAAGGGCAACACAAAATGAGAAAGAATGTTTGGTTGCAGAAAAGTGATGGAATTGTTTCTGAGAAGAATAATTGAGAGACATTTTAAAATTGGGAAATAAGGCTTCAGCTTCTCCTTGTTCATATTTAATAAAATTTGGATTTAGCTTGAAATTCAATATGAATAAACTGTAGAGAGCTCATTTAATTCACAAGCAGATGTATGACATTATACATATAAGGAAACTGAGGCCCTGATGGGCTAAGCAGCTCTCCGAGTTCCTGAAGCATTATGGGGGAAAAGCTGAGGCTAATGTCAACACTCTGCAGATGTCAGATTACGTACAAGTGGTTGTACTCTGTATGCTAATGTTTACTCTTCAATATAATTATAAATGCTTCAATTAAGAGATGGATTTATAATAATTACTCTACTTTTGTGTTCTTTAATTCAGCTCAACATAAAGCATGTATTCCATACCCAATATATGTAAGTACCATGTAAGGAAATACACAATTGAAAGAGAAACTATCCCTGTGTTGACCTATAATGTGTTGAGAAACTTATAACTTACCAAGATAATTTAATATAAAGGAACATCTAATATATCAATAATTTGTTTCCAATCTTTCCTGAGAATGAGATTTACTTATGATACATTAAAAATGCAGATCCCTGTGTCTGCCTTGAAGATTCAAGTTCTCAGATTCAATGCAGAGCCTCTGTTAATTACTTAGTACATATTCCAGGAGATTCTTATGATCAGGTAAATTGGGGAGACACTACAACCATATTTCATAAATTTATAGGCACATTGGAAATATTGAGGGAACTTCAAAAACTACAAACTCTTCTGTCCTGCCAGGATACTTTTATGTGACTAACGGTTCTGGGGTGTGCCGTGGGGCTTGGATGTTTAAAGGTTCTGTAGGTGATTATATATAATGTACAAATAAGTTGGGGAAATACTTTGTTACTGGGATATTGTACCCAGAAAGATTTCATGGGGGAAATGCCATCCTACAACTTTCTAAACTCATATCTACTGAAAATCTACCACAGGTATAGTATCTCTTAATTATTAAAATAAACCCACCAGGTGAATGCCATTGTTATCTGTATTTTATTGACTAAAAAAATAAAGTTTAGGGGACTTGCTCGTGCTCATGGAGTTTGAAAGTAGGTGAGCAGTTTTATGAAATCAGTCTGATCTGGAGCTTAAGCCTGTGTCACTTTGCCAGACTGACTTTCAGTCTGACTTTTGCAGCTTGGAGAATGGAGAAGTTTTTGACTGACAGAAACTGGGACAGAAAGCAGTCCATGGACAGGCAGCAGTGTCTGTGCAGGAAGATGTGTGATAAGTCAGGTTGGAAAGTTTGGCTCCAGATAATAGACAGCTTTGAATTCATAAATGCTTGACTAATTATCACATGATTGATGGGTTAATTTGTCAGTTCATTCATTCATTCATTCATTCATTATAGTGTTATTTAATACAACAAGTACTGCATACTAAAATGCAAAACATAACTTTTGGACTGAATATACATTAAAAATTTCCTTGGACTTTGGAGGCTAAGCTTTATTCAATTTTTGTTTATTTTTTGAAACTTCTAGCCAAAATGGAAGCACAGGTATATATGCTTCACTTCCTTGCACAACCAAAAAAGGATAACAATGAATTTAAAAACAAAAAACAACTGGAAATGCCAGAATATCAAACTGTATGGCAGTCTGACAATCAAGGAGTTGAAGAGACAAACATACAGATTGGTAGGAGGGGCAGACATGGGAAGCCAGGGGAGCAAGGACGTTTAAAGGCAGCAGCTGGCAAACCAGGACAGGAGAGGCAGCAGATGGCAGACTGGGATATTGCACATTCCCCGGGGAATTAGCTGGGAGGAATAACTGGGGAATGAAACAGATCACACAACCCAGGGTTCCAGCACAGGAAACTAAAGCCTCAAAACCTCTGGCTGTAAAAATCTATGGGGATTGTGGCAGGGCAGAAACTCCAAGTCTCACAGCAGAGTCTGTGGGAGAGGCCCACAGGATCCTAGAACATACACAAGTGTACACATCTGGGAATCACCACCTAGAAGAGCACAATCCATTTGTGGTAAGGGACGTGTCTGAAAGGAGGGCAAGAGCCCAGAGAGTGGCATTGCTCCCTCTCTGATCCCTCCCTCAAATACAGTGCCACATGCAGAGAAGTGGGTTGCCCCTCACCCTGGTGAATACCTAAGGCTCTGATCCTTAAAATGTAACAGGTATGCCCAAACAAAAAAATATGGCACAAATGAAAAAACAGAAAAAATCTCCAGAAAAATAACTGTTTGAAGAGGAGATAGCCAACCTATCAGATGCAGAGTCCAAAATGCTGGTAATCAGGATGTTCACAGAAATGAATTGAGCATAGTTGCAAAATAAAGGAAGAAGTGAAGGCTATGAAAAGTGAAATAAAGAAAATATACAGGAACTGAGAGTGAAGGGAATGAAACTGAGACTCAAATCAAAGATTTGGAAAAGAAATAAACATTCAACCAGAACAGAAGGAAGAAACAAGAACCCAGATAAATAAGGAGAGGCTTAGGACCCTGAGGACAACTTTGAACATTCCAACATAGGGGTGCCAGAAGGAAAAAAGGAAGAGCAAGAAATTGAAAACTTATTTGAAAAAATAATGAAAAAAATCCTCCAATTTGGGGAAGGAACTAGACATGCTAGTCCAAGAAGCTCAGAGTCCCAAAGAAGTTGGATTTAAGGAGAAACACACCAAGACACATCACAATTAAATTAACCAAGACTAAAGATAAGGAGAGAATCTTAAAAGCATCAAGAGTAAAAAGGAGACAGTTGCCTATAAAGGGGTACCCATAAGACCGTCAGCTAATTTTTGAAAAGAAATGTTACAGGCAAGAAGGGGCTGGAAAGAAGTATTACAAATCATGAAAGGCAAGGACCTACTGCTCTATCCAGCAAAGCTTTCATTTAGAATGGAAGGGCAGATAAAGTGCTTCCCAGATAAAGTCAAGTTAAAGGAGTTCATCTTCACCAAGCACTTACTATATGAAATGTTAAAGGGACTTATCTAAGAAAAAGAAGATCAAAACTATGAACAATGATATGACAACAAACACAGCTAGCAACAACTGAACTTAAAAAACAAAAACAAAAACAAACTAAGCAAAAAACAATAGGAAGAGAATCACAGAAATGGAGATCACAAGGAGGGTTATCAGTGGGGAGGGGGATGAGAGAAAATGGGGGTAAAATGAACAGGGAATAAGAAGCATAATTGGTAGACACAAAACAGATGGGGGAGGTTAAGATTAGTATAGGAAATGGAGAATCCAAAGAACTTGTATGTACGATGGACATGAACTTGTCCATGGACATGAACTAAGGGGTAGGTGAATGCTAGATGGAGGGAGGGTGCAGGGTGGAGGGAGATAAAGGGGAGGGAAAAATGCAACAACTGTAATAGCATAATCAATAACATATATAAATAAAAGTTTTTATTTTTTTGTTTCTCTTAACATAGTATAACAAATTATAACTTACACATTAAGGGCTAGGCATCACTTCAGGCAGAGTGCTGAAGAGTGCTGAAAATTTACTTTTTTTCAGTGTTTGTGGGATTATTTTTAATATATATATATATATTTTTTTTGATGAGCTGCTTTAACTTGACCTTATCTGTGAAGCACTTTATCTGTCTTCCATTCTAAATGATAGCTTTGCTGGATAGAGTAATCTTGGATGTAGGTCCTTACCTGTCATGACTTTGAATACTTCTTTCCAGCTTCTTCTTACCTGCAAGGTTTCTTTTGAGAAATCAGTTGATAGTCTTATGGGAACTCTTTTGTGGGTAACTCTTTCTTTTTCTCTTGCTGCTTTTAAGATTCTCTCCTTATCTTTGATCTTGGGTAATGTAATTATGATGTGCCTTGTTGTGTGCTTCCTTGGGTCCAAATTTTTTGGGACTCTCTGAGCTTCCTGGACTTCCTGGAAGTCTATTTCCTTTGCCAGATTAGGGAAGTTCTCCTTCATTATGTTTTCAATTTCTTGCTTGTCCTTTTCTCCTTCTGGCACTCCTTTGATTCAGGTATTGGAACTCTTTCCTGGGACTTTAAAATACCAGACAAATGAGAGTAGAAATAAAGTGTGGCATTCTTACATGCAAAATACATGCATGCATACATACATATAGTGCTAGATAGATATTATATTTTACATATATAATATATAAATATATAGCATTATACATATATTGTGTTTTTATGTATATATAAATATATATGTGTGTACACATGTATATACTATATATATAGTACTAAAGTTAAAATGAATGAACTGGAGTGTATATATTAATCTGGATCAATCTTTAAAAAACATTAAGGGGAAAAACAAGCTTAAAATGCATATATATAGCATTTATATAAAGTTTTAAAACACATAAAAGTATTATATATTTTTAATTTTTGCATATATGTATAATACTGTATTTTTTGTACCATAAGATGCACCTAGGTTTTACAGGAGAGAAATAGAAAAACATTTTTGAAGCAAAGAATGTGGTAAAGTATTTAATAACATAAATAACATAATATTTCACCAATGTAAATGTAAACAGAACTCAACAGCAACATTAACAACCATTATTCCTCCCAAATTTAGGGATAGGTAGTGTGTCTTACAGTCCAAAAAACACGGTAATTTTTTTAAGTACATGGAAATGTTAGATACTAAATTCAAAGTAGTCATACTTTGGTGGATCGTGTATTTCAATAATGACCACAATAATATTTCCCATCCCAATGTTCTTTTTACACTGTGACCTTGTCATTTCTCTCATTGACAGTTGGTCTATGTCCCCTCACCATGATCCCAGGTGAACCCTGGTGATTCTATCAATCACAAAATACAGTAGAAGTGACACTGTTTAGACTCTGAGGTTGGATCATAAAAGTGCCATGTACATGGTCAAGTAGCTCATTTGGTTGGAGCCTCATCCCTTACACCGAAAGGTTAGTTTCAGTTCTCAGTCAAGGCATACACCTTGGTTGAGGCACATAGGTGAAGAAACTGATTGATGTGTCTGTTTTATGTAATATTTCTCTCTCCCCTTCCTCTCTCCCTAAAATTAATAAATATATTATAAGGTGAGGATTAAATAAAAATAAAAATAAAACAAATAATCTGTCATGTATTTCTGCCTATGCTTCAAGGATATTTGCTCCTTCCAACCCAGTCACTTGAAGAGACCTCACGCATCATAGAGCCCCAGCTGAGCTCACAACTCACAGCCAGTGTCAAGCCTCAGGCATGTGAGCAAACAGCCTTCAAACAATTCCAGCCTCCAGCCATCAGGTCACCTTCAGGCTTCAGGTCTTCCCAGCTGAGGCTCCAGAAATGATGAACAGAGAGAAGACATACACACTGAACCCTATTCCAATGTCTGGTATAAGAATCCATAAACAATATAAAATAGTGATTGTTAAAAAATCAGAGATAATATGGTTTACAAAATACCCATGAATATTTTACCCATATGGAAAATACATGAATATTTTTTAAACCATGTTATAAAAAGTGGGACTCCTGAGGTTTTTAGACTAAACAAATGGTGTTAGCATCTGTCCCCAAGGAAAATGTTTCTAACATGCAGGCACTTTCTATCCAGGGTCCTCTTTTTAAACTACAATTTGAATTCTTCTGATTATCAAAGAAAAATGCAATTGGGCATTGCTTCTCTAAAAATAGCAAATTTTTCCTTTTACAGGAAGAGATTGTCATAGGATCTATAGACAAAGTTTATGGATGATGGAGAATATTTAGGAGCAAAAGGAAGGGAATTTTAAAAAATCTGAACCTTGAATCTTTGAGGAGAAGGTTTTCCTAGACACAGAGCTATGTTTTCTCTGTTGATTATGAAGTTGCTGTTATTTTCATGAGTCACGTGCACAGAGGCCTGTATCAATATCAACAAATAAGCAGGCAATGCTGTGGTATGACACCCCAAAGTGACTC
The DNA here is from genome assembly GCF_014824575.4 of Sturnira hondurensis. Lineage (NCBI taxonomy): Eukaryota > Metazoa > Chordata > Mammalia > Chiroptera > Phyllostomidae > Sturnira > Sturnira hondurensis. Next base: position 192,102 of record NW_028094356.1, read on the forward strand.
CATAAAATTATTTTGTTGTTTTTTTTCCATGTAATGTAATGAAACGTCAATGGTTTAAAGATTTTAATGTTCAGCATGACATTTAGAATCTAGAATTTAGGATTTTGTATGTTCATCTAATTATTATTTATTCACTGAAAATGTTTTAAGTATCTATACTGTGCCAGGCAGAGAAGTGTGCAGTCGGGATATAGAGAGCAGAAGAGAACATTCCCTGTTCTCAATGATTTCACAATGTAGTGAGGAAGGCAATCAAACAATCATATCATATCTAGTTGATACATGCCGAATGTTATTGATTACATTATACAATAAATACCAGCAGTGTATACATTTAGTAATGGCAAAATATTGCAATTCAACAGTTTTTAAAATTGAAATAAGAGTAGGCAGACAGATAAATGGTTCACAGTAAAGGCCAAATTTAAACTCAAATGTATGTGGGAAACTTCACTTATAATAAGGGTAGAATTACAATCTAGTAGGGAAATATTGGTATAAGTACTAAATGCTCTTGCCATAATTGTTTGTTAAAATTGTACTTAAAAATGTTAGAAAACTATTCAGGAAAATATTTTATAACCTTCTGTTGGAGGACAGTAAGATAAGAAATGCAGAAACTATTATGGAAAAGCTGACATTTGATTTCATAAAGTGTCATAGGAAAAGTAATAATATTTGTAACATAAACAACAACAAAAAGGTTTAATAGCTATGCTTTGTAGCAAGTTTCTAAAACTGAAGATAAAAATGCCATGCCACTATGCAATTATCTGCTGGGCACAAAGAATACATTGGAGAGAATAAGAAACACGGTGTCACCTATCATGAAGCTTATGAGTATCTAGTTTGTCATTTAACATTGATTTTTAAAAATTACAAAAACAAACATATCATTGCAAACTGAGAAAAGCACTCTGTAAAGAAAGACTTAATCTATGAATGTTTTTCACTCAGTTGCTTCCAGAGTGAATAAAATACAAATTGGAGTGGAGGGAATGAGCAAAAATGAAAAAAATAAACCTAATGAACACAGATAACAGTGTGATGATTTATGAGGGGCAGAGGGGAGTTAGAAGAGGGTATGGGGATATAAATGGTGATGGAAGGAGACTTGACTTAAGGTAGTGAACACACAACACAGTGTATACATATCATGTGCTATGGAATTGTGCACCTGAGACCTGTATGTAATTTTGTTAATCAGTGTTACCTCCAATGATTTATAACTATCCTGTACCACTTTTAAAAACATCAAATTGGAAAAAATAAATAATGGCTAATAATTATGAGGGGTTTTTATGTATGAGGGACAGTTTTAAGCATTTTCAAATATTTCATATAATTATTATGAAAATCCCATGAAGTACCTGCTAATAGCATCATCAGCATTTCTCAGCAGAAAACTGAACCCCAGAGCTGTTAAATGGTGGATATAAACTTTGCACCAAGGCATTCTGACTCCAAGGCATGCATGCTCAGTTCAAAACTGATAAGAGTCAGTCTGATGGGAATGCTGGCCTGTCAGGCTCTCATATTGCTGAGGGATGTATGTACTAATAAATTTTATTTTTTTGTGTTTTAAAAATGATAATTGTATTTTTTATTGTTGTTCAAATACAGTTACAGCCATTTCCCCCCCACCACCACCACTTTCCCTTGCCCCATTCACCCCCATCTCTAACCCTCAGCCCTGCCCTTCTTCAGCTTTGTCTTTGGGTCCTTTACACATGTTCCTTGATGACCCTTCTCCTCCTTTCCCCTTTTATTCCCGTCCCCCACTCCTTCTGGAAAATTAACTGTCAGTATTTGTTAAAATGACTAACGTAGGCAAATATGTTAGCATTTTAACACAGCAATCTCACATTTAGAAAATTCTACTGAATCACTATAAATATCTTTTGGTAAGTTTCTATGTACGAGGCTGTATAGTGTAACCTAAGTGGTAATAGCAGAATAACAGAACCATTCTGAATGCCCATTAATATAGCAACAATTGAATAAGCTATGAAATATGCAGTTTGAAATCTTATGTAGTTGTTAAAAAGAATTAATTACATCTAGAAGTTTTGTTTGACCTTGAAAGATGTTTTTTTTTAAGATTTTATTTATTTATCTTTAGAAGGGAAGAGAAGGAGAGAGGGAGAGAAATATCAATGTATGGTTGCGTCCAGTGTGTCTCCTGCCGGGAACTGGCCTGCAGCCCAGGCATGTGCCCGGACTGGGAATCGAACCACGATCGTGTGGTTCGCAGGCCCGTGCTCAATCCACTGAGCTACACCAGCCAGGGCATGGAAAGATGTTTTTGACATTTAAGCCAAGCATGGAAAGCAAAATATATAAATAGGTAAGTTTTACAGGAAAAAACACAATAGGGCCATAAAGATACATGAAAAGATGCTCAAACTTATTAAACATCACAGTGGAAAGCAAGAAATTAAGATATTTCCCCCTTACTTGGAAAGACTGGTATGAACGATATGAATAAGCAAGGTACCAGGCTATTTCTTCAAGGGAATTTTATTGGCTTCAAGGTCAACCTTTATTTCTTATTTTGCTGACATCCAGAGTCTAGGCAGGTCTTTCTCAGATGTGACATCCCAGTCAAAGTCTTGGCTAATAAATCCACAATTGGAAACTGGAAAATATCAGATTCCTATTGAATTCATGCATACCAATATAGTGCCATGAAACTAATAATACTCACTCATTTAGAATTTCCAAGTCCTGGAGGGATAAAGTGGGGAGAAAAACATAAATGCTTCAATATTTGTCCAATTTACCAAATTGTTCTATGAAAACAGGGTCCAGAGGGGAGAGGGGAGAGAATCATAGGGGAAAAGGGGATGGACTCACATGAACAAGTATAAAGGACACATGGACAATAACTAAGGGTGGGGGGTGGAAATGGGAGGGAGGTGGGGAGCATGGGGCGGGGGGCGGGCAGGGTTGGGAATATAAGACAGAAAGCTGTACTTGAACAAGAATTAAATTAAAAAATTATTAAAAAAAACAAGTAAGTACTTTTAAATCAGTAATAGTTTTAACAAAGTCATAAGCACAATAATTATCTTCAGTTCATTCATTCCCACAACCAATTCTTGTTTGTTCTTTTTTAAGATTTTATTTATTTATTTTAGAAGGGAAGGGAGGGAGAAAGAGGGGAAAGATCAATGTGTGGTTGCTTATTGTGTGCCCCCTACTGGGGACCTGACCTTGCCCCCCAATTCAGGCTCGTGCCCTAACTGAGAATCAAACTGGCAACCCTTTGGTTCGCAGGTCAGCACTCAATCCATGAAGCCACATCAGTCAGGGCCCAGTTCTTGTTTATCCTGATTACTTGACAGTGTCTTTATGAAACCAGTCATTCTGCAGAGCTCCACAAATCCCCATCTATTTCATAGCGTGATTTGAAGATATATTCTCAGTAAGGCATATTCTAGAATAACTCACAAGATGTAGCATTTTTATAAATGCATCAGAGTAAAACAGTGACTGTTGCTAAATGGCCAAAAATAATACTTAAATGACAGGGTTACAGATCACACCACAGTGGAATTGATAAAGTAATTTACTTTTTTTATAACAACATTTTAAGATAGCAATTGAAATTACAAATGAAATTATATTAGACTAAGCAATCAATTAATTTGTTCTGCACTGTCCATTTTACCTGGGGTTTCAGCTGGGAAATAACAATTGGTTTTGGAAAACCACAGGGAGCTTTTGTCTTTTTCATTTGTCCATAAAATTATTACTTTGTTTTATCATCTGCCTACATGCCTTTGTTTTTCTTTCTTATTCTTTTTTTTTATAAATGCTTTTTTAAAAGATTTTATTTATCTTTAGAGGGGAAGGGAAGGAGAGGAGAGAAATATCAATGTATGGTTGCCTCTCATGAGTCCCCTGCTGGGAACCGGCCTGCAACCCAGGCATGTGCCCTGACTGGGAATCGAACCGCAAACGTGTGGTCCATAGCCCCGCGCTCAATCCACTGAGCTACACCAGCCAGGGCTTTTCTTATTCTTTTTTTAATTTCCATTTCCATTGTTGAAATTTTTCTCCAAATGTTCTCCCTTTCTGTAAAATGTATATCCATTTCTTTTATCTTTTCTCATTTTTTGTACTCCCTCAATTCCTTTTCTTTTTGCTTCTTTTTTCTACAAATCCTTCAAATTATACATACTTTCTTCAACTTACAGACCCTCTATGACTTACACAAATCTTTTTCAACTTTCATACGAATTCTCTGCAACTTCCCTAGTCCCTCTTCATTTGCCCTTTTTAATTTATCCAGAAATAACAAAGTTTATTTAGCTTGACCTATAATCAATTCTATTTCCTTCAAAATATGTTGCCATAATTTACAGCTTCTATTATCAAAACCATATATTTTCCCCCAACTTAATTAGAATTTTCAATTTCTAGAGATCACTGAAAGTAGCTAGAATTCTTTAGATTGATAACATATATTAACACATTTTATGATTTTCAGAACCTTTTTTTCCATCGACAAATACAATATTTTTCTTGGTGATTACTGCATTCCTTTAGTGTGCTCAAAAGTGAGCTGTTTCATTTTCTAGTGTCCTTGATAACTTCTACAGAGGCTGAAGAACAGACAGGGGAAATGTCAGGCTTGGCCTGGTCTTAGCCTCTTAGGTTTAAAAATGCTTGGGTTTTTTTTTTTCCTTTTCTGATTTTTATTCTCTGAGAGGGTGGTGAGATCTTTTCCCTTTTTTAGACCATCAATTTAAATCCATTCTCAGTAGAATCCTTCTGATGTAACAACATGAAAGCTTGCACATAACAGATCTTATCCCATTTGTCAGACATTTGGCAAAACAATTCTAGAGTGAGACCAAGGTCTTCCTTTCATAAACAGAAGCAAGACCGAATATATAAAGCAAAGACAAAATTTAAACAGATGAGTACACTCAAATTACAGCCTCTAAAAGGAGGGACTGAGACTAGCCTTAGAATCTTATTTCACACCAGTACCACAAACAACCCTGACAAATTCCAAATGGCATGAGGCCCAAACAGTGGGGACAGAGGATTCTTGATGTGTATGAAAGAGCAAAGATCAAAGCAACTCTCCAAAGGTGAGAAAGCAAGCAAAAAACTGTAACCAAATTTCCATTTCAGACAGATGAGAGAAACAGACATAAGCTCTCAAATAAAAATAGACTTCTTCTTGCAGAAGAACAGAGAAACAAAACTAATAAAATTGCTTTTTAAATTAAAAAGCAGTTTGCAATAAAAAAAAATCAAACAATACCCAAACCAAAATCAGAAGAGTGCTCCAATCAAATTCCACACTGGAGAATTGAGATATTTTCTTGTCAATGAGCTGTGCCTACTGCCAAGTGGTGCCTATTGATTCCACAATCCTAAATGGCTCAAAGGACCCACTTAAGGAGACAGGGTCTCCTTCTTGTGCACACCGTGGGCTTACCCAGTCTGGGCTCATCAGCCCACCAACAACCTGTTTCCTTTCACCAGCAAAGCATTTAAATGTAGCTGATGCCTTGAGAAGGAGAGCAGAAAGAGTCTCTGAGATAAAGAGCTCTCAGCAGATGCTGGGAAATTCCTTAAATCCTTGTCATGGTGTCAGCCTGGCACAAGCAACTGGGACGCCCAGTCTGGGCCCTCTGGGCCTTACCAGAGTCCACATAGTTTCATCTGTAGTTGTCAAAAACTGTAACCAAAAACAGATCTGGCTGCCTGATGCTACGAAAGCCTATACTTGAGGGGCAGGTGCTGATGTAAAAGAAAGTGGTTTATTTTCAGGTGCTGGCCACCTAGAAGATGGGAGACTCATGTCACAAAGCCCATCTCCACCTCTCAGTGGAGGCAGAGGTTTTTATAAGGAGGGAGAGGGGAACAGAATAAAAGATCAAGGGAGGGGGCTGAAAAGTTCTCTACGTGAAGACTAGCACAGTGCATTTCAATGACAGTGATGGTCCAGTGTGCATCATCCTGGTTTAGTTATCTGGCTTCACATCATCCGGTCATATGTCATCCTGACTTCATGGGTGAAAGTCAGCAAACCTCCCAGAGCTGGGATGCCTGAAGGTTGGAGTTTGTATCATATGAAGCTAGTTCCTTGGATTCTTTTACAAGCATGCTGTTCATCTACAAGCTACACATTAGTCGGAGTCAGCACTTACAGAAACAACGTCAAAAGAATGGTAGAGTGAGTTACAATTCCCCACTGATATAATTATGCACTGCTACACTAAGATTTTAAAAATTACAAAGATTGATAACATCTTACAAAGATAAGTATGAAGCTAAATAGATAATATTGGTTGTGACATAAGTGGAAACATCTTTAAAATGATGTTTTTGGCAGACTGTATCAAACAAGTTGTGTATGTATTCTCCTTTTGGGTAATTTCCCTTCTAGATTATTAACCTCCCAAATTACTCATACATGCTAATATAGACATGCTATTATTTGCAGGATTGTTTGTAATATTAGAATAACTTAAATGTTTACCATCAGGGTGATGGGATAATAGATTATAATATTCATTAAAAGGAAGACTGTACAATACTGAACATGAATAAATTAGAGCTAAGTGTATCTATATATACAAAACTCCAAAACAGTGTTATGAAAACAATTTTGTAGAGGGATATATAAAGTAAAAAACATATGTGTGTGTGAGAATGTGTGTATATTACAGATATGATATGGCATCAGCAACAGTTTGGAGGCATGAAAGAACATGTCCAGGCAATAGTGAATTGTGTTGTGTAGCAGGAATGTAGGAGGATTGAGTGGAGGGTGTAGGCATAAGAATAAAAGACGGGCCAGGATTTAAAAGTCATCAGCTACCCTGCCAAGGAGCCTGAAGTGTATTGCTTAGGCACTGGCAAACCCTGCAACACTTCAAGTAAAGAATGCCAGGATCATATTTTCATTTAAAAAAGTGGGTAAGTATATAGAGGTAAAGTTGAAACTAACTGGGGAGACAATTGACAAGATAAGAGTAGACGTACAGGCACCCATGAGGCAGCTATTTGACTGAGAAGAGAAAGGATCACCAATATTTAAAAAAAAAGGAAAGCAAAAAGAAATCATAAATTGATTTGAATAAATAGCTTATGAAGAAAAGGGAAAAATAAAATAACTTTGAGCTTTCTAATATGAAAAATCAGGGGCAAAAATTTGTCATAACATAGTGTAGAATTTGAGAGTGGAAATATAATGTACAAAGACTGGTTAAATGCCTATTAGAAATGATCCATAGAAAATAAATTAATGTAGGTATGCTATATAATACGTGAACTGTGAGCTAATCTTTGCTTTAGTATTTTATGTAATGTATGTGTGGGAAATGTCAACTCACTTATTTAGACAAGGTAACATGAAGGAATAACTTTTTAGCATATTTTCTAATACAGTGGCCCCAAGAAACTATGACTAGGAACATAACTATGACAAACGACTGCTTCATCAAGTCTGTCAGTATCTCTAACAGAGAATATAACAAAAAATGCAGGAAGAGCTATTTTTGTAACACTGGCTATAAGTTATTTTTAAATGGCACTAGCAAGTCAGTCAATACTAAACAAATTTGTTATTTACAAAAAACTGAAAAGAGATTATTCTAAGGATGTGTGATAGCTTGTTTTTAAATTAATAAAAAATTTTAATTCAACTTATCTTTTCAACTTAAAAAGCACAAAGAACACAGATATAGCAAAACCTACAGGCCATATGTGTCCATTACTTGGAATCCAGTTAAGCTCAATGTATGGACCAGTGAAACCACATTTTATTTACCTGAAACTTGGCAAACACATAGTAGAAAGCCACATTTCAAAATAATATCTTGTTGTGGATTTCAAGGGAGTTACCACAAAGCAACGAAAATCTCTCAGGCAACAAAAATCTTTCATAGTGTCAAGAGCAACAGACCCAATAATTGCATATCTATCCAGCACGCAGGTGAGAGATTCCGTTCTACTATTATACCAGTAAAGCATGTCACAGCGCAGGAAGAGCAGTTAAATCAGATTAAGTATGGGACCCACTGGAGCAGGAGTGTGTGTCTGTGTGTGTACATGCACCAGCTTTATGAAGCTAAAATTCAACCCATGGCATTCACAAAGTCATCATCTAGCCCCAAGCTAGAGTTAATATAAAGTTACAATTCTATTTTTTCCCAATTTTTTAATTTAATTACACTTCAAGTACAGTTTTCTGTCTATTACTCCCATCTCATCCCACCCCTGTGCTCCCCATCTCCCTCCCATTTCCACCCTTCTCACTTGTTGTCCATGTGTCCTTTATATATTTTCCTCTAAATCCCTCCCCTATTTCCCCTGAAATTCCCTCCCCTCTCCCCTCTTGTCACTGACAGCCTGTTCTCTATTTCAATGTCTTTGGTTATATTTTGCTTGCTTGTTTGTTTTGTTGTTTAGCTTCCTGTTAAAGGTGAGATCATATGGTATTTGTCCTTCAACACCTGTCTTTTCTCACTCAGCATAATGCTTTCCAGTTCCATCCATGTTGTTGCAAAAGGTAGGAGCTCCTTCTTTCTTTCTGCAGCATAAAATTCCATTGTGTATATGTACCATAGTTTTTTGATCCATTCATTTACTGATGGGCACCTAGGTTGCTTCCAACTCTTGGCTATTGTAAATTGTGCTGCTATGAACATTGGGGTGCATATGTTCTTTGGCATTGGTGTTTTAGGGTACTTAGGATACAATCCGAGCAGTGGAATTGCTGGGTCAACAGGCAAGTCCAATTTTAGTTTTCTGAGAAAATTCCATACTGTTTTTCATAATGGTTGTACCAGTCTGCAATCCCACCAACAGTGGACCAGAGTTCCCTTTTCCCCACACCCTCTCCAACATTTGTTGTTTATTGCTTTGTTTATGATAGCCATTCTCATCAGTGTAAAGTGGTATCTCATTGTGGTTTTAATTTGCATCTCTCTGATAGCAAGCGATATTGAGCATCTCTTCATGTGTTTCTGGATCCTCTGTATGTCCTCCTTGGAGAAGTGTCTGTTCAAGTCCTTTCCCCATTTTTTAATTGGGTTAGTTTTCTTCTTAGAGTGAAGTCATGTGAGTTCTTTGTATATTTTGGAGATTAAACCTTTGCCTGAGGTATCATTGGCAAATATGTTTTCCCATACAGTTGGTTGTCTTTTTATTTTAATGCTGTTTTCCTTAGCTGCACAGAAGCTTTTAATTTTGATGAGATCCCATTTGTTTATTGTTTCCTTTATAGTCCTTGCTATAAGGGACATATCAGTAAAAATGTTGCTGCGTGAAATATCTGAAATTTTCCTGCCAATGTTCTCCTCTAGGGCTTTAATGGTTTCCCATTGTATATTTAAGTCTTTTATCCACCTTGAATTTATTTTGGTGTATGGTGTAAGTTGGTGCTCGAGTTTCATTTTTTTGCATGTGGCTGTCCAGTTCTCCCAACACCATTTGTTGAAGAGGCTATCTTTACCCCATTTTATGTTACTTCCCCCTTTATTAAATATTAATTGACTGTAGAGAGTTGGGTTTATTTCTGGGTTCTCTGTTCTGTTCCTTTGATCTATGTGCCTGTTTTTATGCCAGTACCAGGCTGTTTTGATTACAGTGGCCTTGTAATACAGTTTGATATCAGATATTGTGATCCCTCCTACTATGTTCTTCTTTCTCAAAATTGCAGCTGCTATTCGAGGTCTTTTATGGTTCCATATAATTTTTTTGAAGTGTTTGTGTCTGTGAAATATGCCATTGATACTTTAATAGGTATTGCATTGAATCTGTAAATTGCTTTGGGTAGTATGGACATTTTGATGCTGTTAATTCTTCCAATCCATGTACACGGTATATGTTTCCATTGTTTTGTGTCTTCCTTGATTTCTTTCTTCAGTGTTGTGTAGTTTTCTGCATACAGGTCTTTAACCTCCTTGGTTAGATTTATTCCCAGTTATTTTATTTTTCTTTTTGCCATATCGAATGGGATTTTTTTCTTGATTTCTGCTTCTGCTAATTCATTGTTAGTATACAAAAATGCCTTTGATTTCTGGATATTGACTTTGTATCCCGGTGTTTTGCCAAATTCATTTATTAGTTTGAGCAGTTTTTTGGTAGAGTCTATAGGATTTTCCATGTACATTATCATGTCATCTGCAAACAATGACAGTTTTGTTTCCTTCTTTCCAATTTGAATGCCTTTTATTTCCTTTTCTTGCCTAATCGCTGAGGCTAAAACTTCCAATACTATATTAAATAGAAGTGGTAAAAGTGGACAACCTTGTCTTGTTCCTGATCTTAGTGGAAAAGCTTTCAGTTTTTGCCCATTCAGTATGATGTTGGCTGTAGGTCTTTCATATATGGCCTTTATTATATTGAGGAATGCTCCCTCTATTCCCACTTTGTTGAGTACCTTTATCATAAATGGGTGTCGTACCTTATCAAAAGCTTTTTCCGCATCTATTGATATGACCATGTGGTTTTTGTCTTTGCTTTTTTTTATGTGGTGTATTACATTTACTGATTTGTGGATATTGAACCATTCTTGCATCCCTGGGATGAATCCCACTTGGTCGTGTTGTATGATCTTTTTGATGTATTGTTGGATGCGATTTGTCAATATTTTGTTGAGGATTTTAGCATCTATGTTCAGCAGCGGTATTGGCCTGAAGTTTTCTTTCTTTGTTCTGTCCCTATCTGGTTTTGGAATTAGGATAATGCTGGCTTCATAAAAAGAGTTGGGGAGTTTCCCATCATTTTGGATTTTTTGGAATGGTCTGTGAAGGATAGGGGTTAGCTCTTCCTTAAATGCTTTGTAGAATTCTCCTGTGAAGCCATCTGGTCTGGGGCTTTTGGAGGATGGGGGTTTTTTGATTACTGCTTCAATTTCATCTGCTGTCATTGGTCTGTTCAGGCTTTCTACTTCTTCTTCATTGAGTTTTGGAAGATTCTATTTTTCTAGAAATTTGTCCATTTCACCTAGGTTTTCAAATTTCTTGGCACACAATTCTTCATTAGTAATTTCTTACAATCCCTTCTATTTCCATGCTATCAGTTGTAATTTCTCCTCTTTCATTTCTGACTGTGTTTATTTGTGTCCTCTCTCTTCTTTTCTTAATGAGCCTACTTAAAACCTTGTCTATTTTGTTTATCTTTTCAAAAAACCCAACTCTTGGATTCATTGATCCTTAGAATTATTCTTTTAGTCTCTATGTCATTTAATTCTGCTCTGATCTTGGTTATTTCTTTCCTTCTACTTGCTCTGGGCTGTCTTTGTTGTTGTTCCTCTAGTTCTTGCAGACATAGGGTTAGGTTGTTTGTTTGAAATATTTCTATTTTTTTAAGTAAGCCTGTATTGCTAAAAATTCCCTCTCAGGATTGCCTTGGCTGTGTCCCATAAGTTTTGGGCTGTTGTGAGTTCATTTTCATTTGTTTCCAGAAACTTTTTGATTTCTTCCCTAATTTCTATCTTGTCCCATTTGTTGTTTAATAGCATACCATTCAGTCTCCATGATTTTGGGTGTTTTGTTTTTTTCCTGTGGGGTTGGTTTCTAATTTCAGTCCCTTGTGATCAGAGAAAATGCTTGGTATTATTTCAATTTTCTTGAATTTGTTGAGGCTCATTTTGTGTCCTATCATGTGGTCTATCTTGGAAAATGTTCCATATGCATTTGAAAAGAATGTGTATTTAGCTTCTTTGGGATGAAGGGCTCTATATATATCAGTCAAGTCCATTTCATCTAGGGTGTTGTTTAGTGCAGCTATATCTTTGTTGATATTTTGTTTGGAAGATCTGTCCATTTTTGACAGTGGGGTGTTAAAATCCCCTACTATAATTGTGTTGCTGTCAATATCTTTCTTGAAGTCTTCTAGGATTTTTCTAATATATTTGGGTGCTCCTATGTTGGGTGCATACATATTTATGATGTTAATGTCTTCTTGGTGGATTCTTCCCTTGAGTATTATGAAGTGACCTTCTGGGTCTCTCTTTATGGCCCTTTTTTTGAAGTCTATTTTGTCTCATATGAGAATTGCTACCCCGGCTTTTTTTTCTTGTCCATTTGCTTGGAAAATTTGTTTCCAGCCTTTCACTTTTAGTCTGTGATGTTCTTTTGTCCTGAAGTGGGTCTCTGGTAGGCTGTATATGTGTGGGTCATGCTTTCTTATTCATTCAGCTATTCTATGTCTTTTAATTGGAGCATTTAATCCATTTACATTTAAGGTTATTATTGTTAAGTACTAATTCATTGCCATTTTTGTACCACAGTTCCTCTCTGTCTCTCTCTTTTCCTTCCTTTCCTTAAAGCAGTCCTTTTAGTATTTCTTGTAGAGCTGGTTTGGTGGAGGCATATTCTTTTAGACTTCTTTTGTCTTGGAAGCTCTTTATTTGGCCTTCTATCTTGACTGAGAGCCTTGCTGGGTAAAGTAGCCTTGGTTGTGGGCCTCTGGTTCTCGTTACTTGAAATATTTCTTGCCATTCTCTTCTTGCTTGGAGTGTTTCCATTGAGAAGTCAGTAGCTAACCTTATTGGGGCTCCCTTGTATGTTACTTCCTTTTTCTCCCTTGCTACCTTTAAGATTCTCTCTTTGTCATTTTAATGATGATGTGTCTTGAAGTGGGCCTCTTTGGGTTCCTCTTGAATGGGACTCTCTGTGATTCCTGGATTCATGTAACTTTCTCTCTCCTCAACTTAGGAAAATTTTCCATCATTACTCTTTCAAATAGGTTTTCTTTCCCTTGTTCTTCTTCTTCTCCTTCTGGTATTCCTATTTTTCAGATATTATTACGTTTCATATTATCTTGCATTTCTCCTAGTCTCTCTTCATTCTTTTTGAGCTTCTTTTCCCTTTCTTGCTCTTTCTGGGAGTTTCTTTCTACTGTGTCCTCCAACTTGCTGATCCGATCTTCTGCCTCATTGATCCTGCTTTTCATTCCTTCTACTGTGTTCTTCAGTTCCGAAATTGTATTCTTCATTTCCTCTTGGCCTTTGCTGATAGTTTCTATATTCTTTTTCATGTTGATATAGTTTGCAGAGAGCTCATTGTAGCTCCCCTCTAGTTTCTGGTAGCTCCCCTCTAGTTTCTGGTAGCTCATTGTGAGCTCTTTGAATTTCCTGATAACTAGTGCTTTGAATTCAATATCTGATAGCTGACATGCCTCTCTTTCATCTGACCTTGTTTCTGAGACTTCCACCTTTTTTTCCATTTGGGCATTGTTTCTTTGTCTTCCCATTGCTTATGAGACTCTTCTTGTTAGCCTCAGTTTCTTAAATTGATCTGTTCTGACTCCCCGGGTTTATGGTGTGAACTTCTGTGGTAGAATACCTGTGAAATTCAGTGGTGCAGTCTCCTGCAGGTATCTTGATGTTCTCCGCTTCCACCTACTTTTTTCTTTGTGTGTGTGTGATCAGTTGGAGGGGGAGGGAAAATGGTTTATGACAGCAGGAGAGTACTTTGTGATATTTACAGTCACAGGCAGTAGAGAAGAGATAGAAGATCTTCAGGCTATATATAGTATTAACTGTAATCTTCAACCCAATTTGCCACTTTTAAGAAAGGATAGATCAAAGATAAGTCTCTTGTTGGGGAGGGAAGTCTTGTGAGTTGTATCTAGAAAGTAGTGAGGTTGCGGGTGGTCAGATTTTGAGGTAAGGTGAGAGTAAAGAATAGTAAATAGATGTAGTGTGTGAGCAAGTAGAGTTAAGCACTGCAGTAATAGAATTCAGGAACCTGTAAAGTGGGCTAAGACCCAAGAGACGTGTTGTGAAGTATTTACAGTGGTATAGAAAGCAACAAACAAACACACAAAAAAGGGGCAAGAGAAATGAGAAAAAAGCAATAAGTTTGGGGTGAAAGGAAGAAGGACTAAAACAGGAAAAAAGAAAGGAAAGGAACAGAATAGTGAAAAATACAGCAACAATAAAATTTAAAAGAAATATACAATTACTGAAAAAAGTTTTAAAAAAAGTTTAAAAAAGTTAAAAAAAACAACACCTCCTCCCTTGTTGGTTTCAAACTGTCCAATCCGGTTTTTCTGGTTTCGGCAGGACCCCTCTGTGGATTGGGTTGGGTTGTAGGCCCAGGTGCTCACCCGCCTGCCAGCTAGGCTACCAGACTGGGGTGTGGGTGCTTGCCCACCTGACAGGCTGCCTGGGTCCCATGGGATCTGGTACTGGTCCTTCCCAGTCCTGTGGCTTGGTGAGAAGCAAGCCAACCTGCCTTCACAGGAGAATACCTCAGTCCACTTTCCAGTAAAAACTTCTCCAGAAAGCGTGCCTCTCAGCCCAGCCCAATCCCCAACCCTACTGGTTAGGACAATGCTCCTCTCAAATTTCCTGGGCTGGCAGGCTGGTGGGCTGGCGACTGCAGAGATTGCAACTGAACATGGCCCCCTGTCCTTGCCATCCTCCCTGCACACCTAGGCAGACAGGTCTCTGCCACCCAGCCCAGCCTAGATGGTGAGGGAGGGAGCCAGCTATTCCAAGGACCCCACAGCCGGCCCAGTGCTCCACTGGGTGCTGGGCTCCCTATGAGTCTTCCGTGGCACTGGCTGCAGATGGAAGCCTCTATACCTCTAACACGGGGGCAGCAGCGGCTCCGAGGCGTTCTGGGCTGGCCGAGGGCAGCCGGCCCTGCCGCTGGCGCTTTTGTCTTTACTCACAGGTGCTGGGCTCCCAATGAGTCCTCTGTGGCAGACGCCCCGATGCTGGCCATAGATGGAAGCCTCTGGACCCTGAAAGCTGCAGCAGCAACAGCTCCAAGGCCATTAGGCGCCAGCGGAGGGATGCTGGTCCCATCGCTGCTGCTCCCGCCGCTGTTGCTTTTGACTTTACTCTGAGGTGCCTGGCTCCTGAGGGCAGCCGGCTCTGCAGCTGCCACTTTTGTCTTTACTCACACTTGCCAGGCTCCCAGTGAGTCCTCTGTGGCAGACGCGCCTGTCGCTGGGCGCCTGCAGAAGCTTGTGGGTCCTGACCACTGCGGCAGCCCCCTCAATTCTATCTTAAAAGTAGTTTAATATATTTTGATATAAATTAATGGAACAAGATATTTCTAATTTAAGTGGTAAAAAGATTCTTATTAACCATTGGATTATTCAACTTGTACTAGGTAAAATGGAAAGATTTTGAGAAAGAAGGGAGAAAGCAATAACATTAAAACAAGTGGTACTATAAACTTTGGTTTAATTGAAGATGTCCTGTTTTCCTCCACCTTTTCAATGTATAATTGTCAAAGTAATAATGCTTGAAATGACTCTATTATAAACTTTCTCATTAGCTGATATATATATATAGTCAGACTGAAATAAAATAGGTGCAATGTTGTCAATTTTTTCATGGGAAAAAAGGTCATTCAGTCAGATTCCCTGACATTCTTCAGAGAACTCTCTAATATAATGTTCTGATTTATCCTGAAGATCTCACAACCATGATGCTGAGGCATCATGGCTCCTCTGACGATGAAGAAACTGGCACCCAGAAAATGTAAGTGGCTTTCCAGAAAGCTCATAGTAATAGAGGTGGCCTGACTCTTCAAATTTTTTTACGGCCAGGAGCTGAAGTTAATTTATGTAAACTACGGAAAGAGATCAGTCTCCTAAAATAATTGTTTTTGTTTGTCAGGGCTTCCATAACAAAGTACCAAAAACTAAATGGCTTGGGCAACAAAAATTAATGGCCTCACTGAAAGCCAAAAGTCCAGAATCAAGGAGTTGGCGGGGTTGGTTGCTTCTGAGTTCTGAGCACGGAGGACCTGTTCTAGCTCTCTACTTGTAGTCAGCCATAGTCTTCATGTTCACACAACATTTTCTGTGCCTTCACATCTTCTTCCCTCTCTGCATATCTGCATCCAAATTTCTCCTTTTAACAAAACACCAGTCATATCGAATTAGGACCCACATGAATGACCTCACTTTAACTTGATGACCTGTACAAAAGTCCTATCTCTCCATAAGATGACACTCTGAGGTACTAGAGGTTAGGACTGAAATATACAAATGTTGGTGGTACACAGTTCAACCCATAACAATGACCTTTGGCCTTGTATCCAAGAATATGACATGGCTGGTCTCCTAGTTGCTAGGAAGATAGGTGTGGAATTGAAAGTTCTGCCAAGCAATTCTGTGGAATTGAGTATCTGCCAAGCCCACCTTTCTTTTAGGAGATCTGCCCTGCTATAGAGGTCAACCCTCAGCAGTCACTTTGGGGCCTGGTAAACCTGCCCTTTGACCTTGGTTAATTTATCCACAGGGGATACATGACTCAGCTAAGATAATCAGGTTCTCCTAGGGATTTCAAAATGGTGGGCCAAGACCAGCTGTTTTCTCTGGGCAGATTACTGAACGGGAAGCACATGAATCCAGGAGCTCTGAGCAGTTAGTCCTTCAGTGTCTGGTCTTTCCCCCACCCACTCCATGGCTCTGGGCATTCTCCTTAGGGGTCTCTGAAAACCTAGAATACTGCCAATAAATTCCTCTCTCTCTCTTTCTCCTCCCCATTATTATTTGTGTGTGTCTCCCCCCCAAATTAGTTTATTTCTTTTCTTGACAGCAACAAACTTATAATAGTTAACAGCTCGATAAATTTCTGGTTAGCAAACATTGTTTTTAATAAACACCTCTCTTTGAATCCTAATATACAGAACAAATAAGCAGAGTTCATTTTCATAGAAGAAGAAGCTGGGTACACTCCTAGATCTACCCTCCCTTCATTTTTGCCTTGCTCTTACCACCACCCCACAACCGTTCTGCCCTTGCAGGATCTCTCTGGAGCCCTGAGTCTTTATAGACTGAGATTTAAAAACCATAACAGTAGCTCTCTTCTCCACTCATTCCTAGGGGAGTTTATTTTATTTTATTTTATTTTTAGTATTGCTCTCTCTGTAGCCAAAATATTTATTGATTTTGTTACAAAATACTGACTTTAAGAAAATTATTTTCTATCTGTCAGTTACCAAAAATATAGCCCTAAAAAGAGTCAGAGGGAGCCAAAGAATTTCAGATAGGTGACTATGAGCTGTGATTAGAAATTCAAAAGCAAAATTTCTCCCAAAGTCTTTAAGATGAAAAGGTTTTCATATTTCTGACTGCACTCCTTGTTTATTCAAATTTCCAGGGGCTATTTGTCATTTTCTGTAATAGAGAGTTTGATAACTGAAGGCAAGTAGGTTCTAATTACAAGTAACTGATCACTGTTGTAACAGAGAAGCAGTTTTTTTAAATATAAAATGCTGTTATGAATTCAGCAAGATACATTAGTAATTATTAGTATCTTTTTCTTATATGTGATGTGATATATCTTTCTCTTATGTGTGATGATCCTGACTTGTTCAGGGTCCTTCTTTGCAACAGAAGTGTGTCTCACTTCACCTTTCATTGGTTATTCTTTTTGTAATTTAAAAAAAATGAACCACACAATCGTGGCTCGATTCCCAGTCAGGGCACATGCCTGGGTTGCAGGCCAGTTCCCAGCGGGGGACTCACGGGAGGTAACCATACATTGATATTTCTCTCCATCTCTCCTTCCCTTCCTCTCTAAAGATAAATAAATAAAATCTTTAAAAACAAATTTAAAAAATGCACTGTTCAGAAACCATGAGGCCTACCATTTAAAAAATTTTTTTATCAGATTCACTGGGGTGATATTGGTTAATAAAATTATATAGGTTTCAGATGTACAATGCTACAAAACATCATCTGTGTATTGTATTGTGTGTTCACCACCCCAAGTCAAATCTCCTTCCATCATCATTTATCCCCTCTTTATACCCTTCTACCTCCTCCCACCCACCTTCTTTCTGGTAAAACTGCCCTTTACCATCTAAATAAGTTTACTGGTCCTTAGCTTCATTGTACATAAAATAAAGGGTCTAACAATGATATTTTGTATTTCCAGTGGGTTGGGAAAGCAAGGCTGTAAGTCAACTTCTAGTCAGTGACGCCACACTGCACAACAGCAGGAGACACACACCATGCAGAGTAGAGAACAGCCCAGACCTGATGAGTCAATGTCCTAATCAATTCTATCTTGTTCTCATTGCAGTTAATTAGTATCACGTCCAGATTTTACTAGGAATACTGAGTTTAATTTACAGACACATAAATCACTGACAAATTCCCTTGGCACTTCAATATAAGGTACGAAGCTTTCTCATTTTTGTGTACCATTTCTATTTGGAAAAATGAATTAGGCAGGAATCAAAACATTTTAAAAGCGTGTCGAATAAGGAAGAGAATATTATAACAACAATTCATTTTTAGACTAGAAAATATTTGCTTTTTCCCACCTGAAGGTGAACAATAAAGAACAAACATAGAATTAAGTGCAACATGTTTTCTTCAGACTCTCTCATGAAAGGTATCTTCTTAGATCTTATTTTAAATGCCATCTTTTCTTGGTCAATCCATAGCAACCACTGGTTATTTTTAATCTTACAACTCTAGTTTAATTCTCCTTAGACAGTACATCACAATCCTATGTTTTCAGGTTATTCATTTATTATCTAAAATAAGATTCACAATTATGGGGACACTGCCTACCTTGCACCTCATTATATCCTCAATGTCTAGAACAACAGTGCCTGCTTCATGATATGCAGTTGATATTTGTTAAATATACACATAAGAATAAGCTCCCGCCTGTCTCAAGAGAGTAGTACAGTGTAGAGTGTAGTGATTAAAGATTAGTTCACCAGAAACCAACACTTACAAATCTAAGCAGCATCAGCTATCAGGGCTCAATAAAAAAATTAAAATGCAAAAAGTTTTGTTCAAAATGAATTAAGCATTTTGAGACAGGGACAATAGGACATTGAATCTTCTCTATATGGGGTCCTCTAAAGCAACTGTACAAGTTACGTGCCCGTGAAGCTGAACCTGAGTGACCTTGGGCAAGCTGCTTAGGCTTTCTGTAGCTTTTTATTCATATCTATTCTATTTTCTCATAGGCTTGTGACAAGTAAACTGATATATGTAAAACTTTAGAACAGTGTTTGTACATAATATATAAATATTAGCTTTTTATAATAAATATATATTATCAGTATTATATAATTTAATGGAAATAATATTATCATTATTATTTTTGCTGTATTCCTAGAGTAGCTACTAAATAGAAAGAATTTAATAAATTGTTCTGAATAAGAAGAAGAAAAACGGAAAACCCATATCATCAAATTAAGACCATATGCATGTATAAGGCTTGGCATACAGAGGCATACATGAACTGTCAGAGTTTTCTCCTAAAAAATATGGTTATTTATCTTGGTTAAATAATTAATAGATAGCAATGTAATTAGATAGTTTTATTTTAACTCATCACATTATAAAAATAGGAAAAGAATTAATTGAGGATAAATCCATAATTTTGTAATAAAATTTCACTCACTTTATACAATTAATTTCAATATACCAACACATATAAAAGCATAGTTTATAATGACCAGAATTATGATAAGGCTTCAGTATTAATTTCCAACTACTTCCTGCTAAAGAATTAATTATTCTGTCAGATGAAATTATGGAAAATATCTGTCTTCAACTGGTCTTGTCTTGCTATTTCTTTTATTTGGCTCTTTCCATGACCCCAGCTTATTTTGTTTTTATTTATTGATTTCAGAATGAGAGAGGAAGAGCGAGAGAGAAACATCAATATGTTGTCCCACTTATTTAGGCATTCATCAGTTGATTGTTGTATGTGCCCTGACCAGGAATCAAACCCCCAACCTTGACATACAGAGATGATGCTCTAACCAAGTGAGCTAACTAACCAGGGCCCAAACTTATTTTTTAGAATAGGCTTTTTCTTGAATAAGGGGCCTTTATTTTTTCCATATTCTATGCTCCTTAATCCCTGCACCTGTTCCCCCATTCTCCCAGAGCCCCCTCCCACTGACCACAATCCCAATGATGTCCATATCTTTGATACTGTTTCTATCTGCTTGTTTTCTTAGTTTGTTTTAGATTCAATTGTTAATAGTTAGGTATTTATTGACATTTTAATGTTCATAGTTTTTATTTTCTTCTTTTTCTTAAATGTGTCCTTTCAATATTTTATGTAATAATGGCTTGATGATGATGAACTCTTTTGGTTTTACCTTGTCTGGGAAGCATTTTATCTGCCCTTCAATTTTAAATGATAGCTTTACTAGATAGAGTAATCTAGGTTGTAGGTCTTGCTTTTCATCACTTTGACTACTTCTTGTCAATACCTTCTAGCCTTCAAAGTTTCTTTTACAAAATCAGCTGTGAGTCTTATGGGAACTCCTCTGTAGGTAATTAATTATGTGCTTTCTCTTGCTGCTTTTAAGATTCTATCTTTATCTTTTAACTTTGGTATTTGAAGTATGATGTGTCTTTGTGAAGTCTTTACATCTGTCTTATTTGGGACTTTCTGTTCTCCCTGAACTTATATGCCTATTTCATTCACAAAATTAGGAAAATTCGACTTTATTATTTTTTCAAATAGGTTTCCAATTTCTTGCTCTTTCTCTTCTCCTTCTGAAATCCCTAGGATGTGAATGTTGGAATGTTTAATGTTGTCTCAGAGGCTCCTTATACTACCCTCAATTTTTTGGATTCTTTTTTCTTCTTGCTATATTGATTGGCTGTTTTTTTATTCCTTATGTTCCAAATCATTGATTTGATTCTTGGCTTCATCCACTCCATTTTTGATTCCCTGTACCTATAAATTGTTCTTTATTTCAGTTACTATATCTTTCCTTTCTGTATGGATCTTTTTTATGGCGTCAAATTACCCACTGAGTTCCTTAGCATCCTTAAAACCAGTGTTTTGAACTCTGCATCTGATAGGCGGCTTATCTTCATTTTGTTTGTTCTTTTTTCTGGAATTTTGTTCTGTTCTTTAGTTTGGGCCATATTTCTTTATCTCCTCATTTTGGCAGCCTCCATGTGTTTGTTTTTATGTATCAGGTAGAGTTGCTTTGATTCCATATATTAATAGGATGGCTTGATAAAGTAGGTGTCCTGTAGAGTCCTGTGGCACATCCTCTACTATCTATCAAGCTTTGCACTTGAGGTACTCCCTTCATGTGGGCTGAGTACTCCCTCCCCTTGTAGATGTGTCTTGATTGCTGACAGAAGGTCGATGGGAGGGATTTACCCAATCCAGACAGCTAGTAGGACTGGCTATTATCACTGGCCAGGAACCATCTTTCTTCACGGCTTGTGGAGGTGTTTTGGTGCTACTCTGGTGTAGTCTGTAGTTTTCCATTGGGTTCACAGGCTCTGTGAAGGTTTCTGGGGTGATACTGACCAATGTCAGCTTCTACCTTTGTTCTGTCTGGGGCTCTTTGGTATAAGATCTAAAGCAATCTGCTGATGGCTGCTGCTAGTGCCAGGCCTGGGGCCACTAAGTGAGAGGTATGGGGGCTGGTCTAAGCTGTTGCTTATTTGGGTGGATTTAGAATGGTCTAAACCTGTGCCTAGTCCAGCCCTTCATGTAGAAAAGCCACTATTACCAGAGTGGGAGGGTTGTTTGAGTGGGCCTGTAAGTTGGATGGGGCAGGCACTTTGGTAGTTGTCAGAGTGGGGCTTGCCATGTGAGCCAGGTTGATGGAGATTCAGATATGGTGCCACTGCTGTAGTTTTGTGTGGGCAAGGGCTCAGGAAGGGTATAATAACCACTGTCTGTAATTCTGTCTTGGAGGAAGATGGCTCCCAGCTTTTGCCTAAATGCCAGATGCTCCAGTTCCTCCCCAAATACCACTGGTGCCCCTCAAGATGTTGCTCTGATCCAGGAAGGAGTGATTCTGCGTAAGTCTGTGTGCCTTGCAAGACCTTTTAAGAGGAAATGCCTGAAGATACCTCAATTTCTTTCACCAGTTCAACCCCCACTGGTTTCTACAACCGGCAATTAGGTGATTTATCTTCCTGGCATTGGAATCCTTGTCTGGGTGGTCTGATATGGGTCTAGGATCCTTTATTCCCAAGATATACTTCTGTTTTATATCCACCATACATGTATTTGGGATGTCTGGATGAATGAGTTTTCTTTAATTTCTTAGTGTCAGACTTCCACATAGCTTGATTTGCAGATGGTTCTGAGTGATGATTGTTCTATATTTTAGTTGTCATTTTGCTGTGGTTGTGCTAGGTGAGCTATGTTTACCTACACCTTCATCTTGTGGTTTCTTAGGTATATCAGGCCCCTCACAAGAGGCAGAGAGCAAAAGGCAGGCCTGCCAGCACACAACCAAGGATGAGCCGGGTGGGGAGGAGGGTTAATGGAAGTCAAGTATACATGTCTATGATACAAGATCTGTGTATTGCACTGTGTGCTCACCATCCAAAGTTAAATCATCTTCCTTCACTATATATTAGATCCCCTTCATCCCAACTCATTCCACTCTTTTTCCTCTGGTAACTACCAGTGTCGTCTATGTCCATGGGTTTCAGCTTTATATCCCACATATGAGTGAAATCATATGGCTCCTAGCTATATCTGACTGATTTTACTTAGCATAATATTCTCAAGGTCCATGTGTTGCTGCAAATGGCAGTATTTCATCTTTTCTTATGGCTAAGTGGTATTCCATTGTATACATGTGTGGTGGACTCCAGCCAGCAGAGTCTGCCCGTTGTGGCTGACGACGAGAATAAATGCACAGGAGACAACAATCCTCTGGAGAAAAAGGGGATGGCATGGCTACTATCTCAAGGGGAGAGAGCCTATGGATGCCTAGGCCACTCCCTGAAGAGGAGAGTGCCTCGACCCTTGCCTAGACAAGCTTTTATTGTTTTTCCGTGGGTCTTACATCAGAGAAAGATTTATTACCTATACATAGAATATTATTGTCTACATTTTAGGTGCAATCAAGATAATGAAAATAACATGCAGAGGGGAATAGCGATGAGCTGATTAGCTCTGTCCTTGGGAGAATTCACACAGGCTTTGGAAATTACCTTGAAGATAGTCAATACACATTTGTTGTTTTAGGCCAGGGGGGTGGAGTTTTAGCAAGAGCAAGCCATAACAGTCTGTATGCAATTTCTAGGCCTGATTCCCATGGGAAAACTTGGTTTGAAGGTCTGGCTCCTGCCCACCACTTCGCTTCTGTAGGTTTTTCATACAGAGCTGAGTCACATTTGCCAGACTAAAACAAACTGGTTCCCTACATACATGTATCATGTCTTCTTTATCCAATTCTTTATTGAAGAACACAAGTTGTTTCCATGTCTTGGATACTATGAATAATGATGCACTGAACATAGAGGTGCATATATCTTTGCAAATACATGTTTTTGAGTTTGGGGGGTAGATGCCCATTGATGGGTCATATGGTAAATTTATTCTTAATTTTGGGGGGAACCTCCAGTCTGTTTTCCATAGCAGCAGTACCAGTTTACATTCCCACCAGCAGTGAATGAGGATTGCTTTTTCTCTACAACATCTCTAACACTTGTTATTAATTGTCCTGTTGCTAATGGCCATTTAACAGGTGTGAGCTGGTATCTTATTTTAGCTTTGATTTGCACTTCCCTAATAGCTAGTGAAGTTGAACATCTTTCCATAAATCTGTTGGCCATTTTTTACATTTTTGGGGGGAGTGGTGACTGTTCAGATTCTTTGTCCATTTTTTAATTGGATTGTTTTTTGTTTGATGTTGAGTTTTATGAGTTCTTTATATATTTTGGATATTAACCCTTTGTAGGAGCTGCTGTTTACAAATATCACCTCCAAGTTGGTTGACTTTTTGTTTTATTGTTGTTTTTTCTTCTGTACAGAATATTTTTCAGTTTAATGTAGTCTCACTCATTATTTTTGTCTTTATTTTCTTTGCTTTGGGGTCAAAGCAAAGAAAATGTTGATAAAATATTCTCTATGACTAATGTCCATAAGTTTCATACTTAGGTTTCCTTCTATGTAATTTATTGTTTCAGGTCTTATATTTAGGTTTTTGATCCACTTTGAAATATTTTTTACATGAGAACAAACTGTAATCTAGTTTTATTTTTTTGCATATGGCTTTCCAATTTTCCCAGCATCATTTACTGAAAAGGCTTTCTTTTCTCTATTGTGTGTTTTTGTCTCCTTTGTCAAAGATTATCTTCCCATATGCATGTGGGTTTTTTTCTGGGCTTTCAATTCTGTTTCATTGATCTGTGTGTCAGTTTTGCTGCCAATACTCTACTGTTTTGTAGTATAGCTTCCTAGTATAATTTGAAGTCAGGTAGTGCGATACTTCCATCTTCATTCTTTTTTCTAAGGACTGTTTTGGTTATTCAGCATCCTCTGTGGTTCCATACAAATCTGATAATTTTTTTGTCCTATTTCTTTAAAAAATGACCTTTGGCTCTGGCTGATGTGTCTCAGTTGGTTGGAGCATCACCCCGTACACCAAGAGTTGGGGCTTTGATTCCAAGGCAGGGCACATACCTCGGTTTCAAGTTTGATCCCCAGTCTGGGTGCATATAAGAGGCAACAAATTGATGTTTTTCTCTCACATCAATGTTTCTCTCTCTCTCTCTCCTATTCTCTCTCTCTAACTATAAATATACTTTTTAAAAATGACATTGAGATTTTGATGAGGATTACATTAAATCTATATATTACTTTGAGTAATATGGCAATTTTAACTATGTTGATTCTTCTGATCCATGAACAAGAAATATCTTTCCATCTTGTGCATCTTTTTCAATCTCTCTTAATAATGCTTTATAGTTTTCAGTATACAGGTCTTTCACATCCTCTGTTAAATTCATTCATAGGCATTTTGTTCTTTTGGTATCAATTGCAAAAGAAGTTTTTATTTCTTTTTCTGAAGTTTTGTTGTTAGTATGTAGAAAAACAGTGAATTTTTTAATAGTAAGTTTGTATCCTGAAACTGCATTCTATTTTTTTATTGTTTTTGGTGGAGTCTTTAGGATTTTCTATACACAGAACTATGTCATCTGCAAAAGGTGACACTTTTAATTCTTTCCCAATATAGATGCCTTTTATTTCTTTCCTTGCCTTATTGCTCTAGCTAGGAACCAAGACTATGTTGGATAAAAATGGTGAGAACGGACATCCTTGTTTTGATCTTGATTTTAAAGAACAAGCTTTCAGTTTTTCACCATTGAGTATGATATTGACTGGGGGGTTGTTGTATATGTCCTTTATTAAGTTGAGGTACTTTCCTTCTATACCTATTTTGTTAAGTGTTGTCATCATATATGGATACATCTTGTCAAATGCTTTTTCTTAACCTCTTGACAACATCATATGATTTTTACCTTTTTTTGGTTAGTGTGTGGTGTCTTACATTTATATGTGAATGTTGAATCATCCTTGTGCTCCTGGAATGAACCGCACTTGATTGTGATGTATTTTTTAATGTATTGTCATATTTGATTTGCTAGTATCTTATTTAGAATTTTTGTATCTCTACGCAGCAGATACATTGGTCTTAGTTTTCTTTTTTCATGTTATCCTTGCTAGGTTTTGGTACCAGGGCTATGTTGGCCTCATAAAATGTGTTAGGAAGTATTGCCTCTTCATCAATTTTTTGGAAGAGTTTGAGAAGGATAGGTTTCAAATCTTCTTTGACTGTTTGGTAGAATTCATTAGTGAAGCCATTTGGTGGTCCTGGACTTTTATTTATGGGGAGGTTTTTGATGTTTGTTTCAATTTCCTCACTGCTGATCAGTCTATTTAGATATTCCAACTCTTCATAATCCAGTTTAAGCAGGTTATACAATTCTAAAAACTTATCTATTTCTTCTAGGTTCTTGAATTTGGTAGCATATAGTTTTTCATAGTATTCTATTATGATCCTTTGTGTATCTGTGATTTTGTGGTAACTGCTCTTTCATTTCAGATGTTATCTTTTCTCTTTTTTCTCTAGTAAGTCTAGCTAGAATTTGCCAATTTTATTAATCTTTTCAAAAATCAGCTTTTCTTTGTATTCATTTTTTGAATAGTCTTTTGCTCCCTCATTCAGTTCTGCTTTAAATTTTGTTACTTCCTCTGTTCTGCTGATTTTTTTATTGCTTTTGTTCTTTTTTCTAGCTCTTTAAAATGGAATGTTAGGTTGTTTACTTGGGATTTCTCTTGGTTCTTGAGATAGGCCTCTAATGATATAAAGTTCCCTCTTTTTTACAGCTTTCTTTGTATTCTAGAAATTTTGATACGTCATATTGCCATTCTCATTTGTTTCCATGTATCTTTTTTTATTTATTTTTTTTCAATTTTTTTTATTTAATTATTTTTCAAGTACAGTTTTCTGTCTATTACTCCCATCCCATCCCACCCCCCATCCTCCCCCCTCCCTCCCATTTCCACCCTTCTCACTTGTTGTCCATGTATCCTTTATATATTTTCCTCTAAATCCCTCCCCTATTTCCCCTGAAATTCCCTCCCCTCTCCCCTCTGGTCACTGTCAGCCTGTTCTCTATTTCAGTGTCTTTGGTTATATTTTGCTTGCTTGTTTTTTTTGTTGTTTAGCTTCCTGTTAGAGGTGAGATCATATGGTATCTGTCCTTCAACATCTGGCTTATTTCACTCAGCATAATGCTTTCCAGTTCCATCCATGTTGTTGCAAAAGGTAGGAGCTCCTTCTTTCTTTCTGCAGCATAAAATTCCATTGTGTATATGTACCATAGTTTTTTATCCATTCATTTACTGACGGGCACCTAGATTGCTTCCAACTCTTGGCTATTGTAAATTGTGCTGCTATGAACATTGGGGTGCATAGGTTCTTTGGGATTGGTGTTTTAGGGTTCTTAGGATACAATCCCAGCAGTGGAATTGCTGGGTCAACAGGCAAGTCCAATTTTAGTTTTCTGAGAAAATTCCATACTGTTTTCCATAATGGTTGTACCAGTCTGCAATCCCACCAACAGTGGACCAGAGTTCCCTTTTCCCCACACCCTCTCCAACATTTGTTGTTTATTGCTTTGTTTATGATAGCCATTCTCACCGGTGTAAAGTGGTATCTCATTGTAGTTTTAATTTGCATCTCTCTGATAGCTATCGATATTGAGCATCTTTTCATGTGTCTCTGGATCCTCTGTATGTCCTCCTTGCAGAAGTGTCTGTTCAAGTCCTTTCCCCATTTTTTAATTGGGTTAGTTGTCTTCTTAGAGTGAAGTCGTGTGAGTTCTTTGTATATTTTGGAGATTAAACCTTTGTCTGAGGTATCATTGGCAAATATGTTTTCCCATACAGTTGGTTGTCTTTTTATTTTAATGCTGTTTTCTTTAGCTGCACAGAAGCTTTTTATTTTGATGAGATCCCATTTGTTTATTCTTTCCTTTATAGTCCTTGCTCTAGGGGACATATCAGTAAAAATGTTGCTGTGTGAAATATCTGAGATTTTCCTGCCAATGTTCTCCTCTAGGACTTTAATGGTGTCATGGCTTATATTTAAGTCTTTTATCCACCTTGAATTGATTTTGGTGTATGATGTAAGTTGGTGCTCGAGTTTCATTTTTTTTGCATGTAGCTGTCCAGTTCTCCCAACACCATTTGTTGAAGAGGCTATCTTTACCCCATTTTATGATCCTGCCCCCTTTGTCGAATATTAATTGACTGTAGAGAGTTGGGTTTATTTCTGGGTTCTCTATTCTGTTCCATTGGTCTATGTGCCTGTTTTTATGCCAGTACCAGGCTGTCTTGATTACAGTGGCCTTGTAATAATGTATCTTTTTTTTAAATCCTCACCTAAAGACATATTTGTTGATTTTAGAGGGAAAGAGGGGGAAAGAGAGAGAGAGAGAGACAAACAATGATGTGAAAGAAAAACATTAATCAGTTGCCTTCTGTAGATACTCTGACCAGAAATTGAACCTAGGTGTGTGCCCTGACCAGAGATCAAACTGGCAACTTTTTGGTATATGGGATGACACTTCAATCAGCTAAGCCATCTGGCCAGGGCTCTATATATCTTTTGATCTCATGTTTTATTTCTTTTTTTACCTAGTCATTTTTAGTAGTATGTTTTTTAATTTTCACATATTTGTGGATTTTAACTTCCTCTTTTGTAGTTGTTTTCTAATTTCAAAGCACTGTAGTCAGAGAATATGTGTATTATGATTTCAATCTCCTTAAATTTTTTTTTAATCTCCTTAAATTTTTTGAGGCTAGTTTTGTGACCCAATGTATGGTCTATCCTTGAGAATGTTTCATGTACGCTGGAGAAGAATGTGTAATCTGATGTCCTGGGATGAAAATCTCTGTAAATTTCAATTACTAAATTTTTCAGACTGTAAGATGCTCCATACCATAAGACACACCTGGACTTTAGAGGAAGAAAATAGGAAAAAAAATTTTGAAGCAAAAAATGTGGTAAAATATTTACCAGAAATATTAAACATAAATAAAAGAGGCCACCACCCCTTTGCCCCGCCACAGTGAGCCAGGTAAGCTACATTTAGACTATATGATGCACCCCCCATTTTCCTCCCAAATTGGGTAGGGGGGTGCATCTTATAGTCTGAAAAATACAGTATGTCCATTTGGTCTAATGTGCCAGTATTTCTTTGTTGATTTTCTGTTTGGATGATCTGTGTAGAGCTGTCAGTGGAATGTTACAGTGCCCAACTATGTTGTATTATGATCCATTTCTCCCTTCAGTTCTGTGATCAATTGCTTTATATATTTTGGTGCTTCTTGATTGGGTGAATACATATTAAAAAGAGTTATGTCTTCATGATGTAGTATCCCCTTTACCACTATAAAATATCCATCTTTATCTCTTGTTACCTTTATTATCTTGAAATCTATTTTGTCAGATATACATATGACTACTGCTTTTCTATGGATGCTATTTGCTTGGAGAATTATTCTCTACTCTTTCACTTTGAATCTACTATTGTCTTTACAGCTTAATGTGTCTTCTGATGACAACATAGGGCATATGGTTGGGTTTTGTTTTTCTTTTTTTGATCCAATCTGCCACTCTCTGTCTCTTTATTGATGAATTTAGTCCTTTTCATTTAAGGTAATTATTGATGTATGAGAATTTTTTATAGTCATTTAATATTTTGTTTTAACCCTGTGACTCCACTGATATTTTTCCTTTGTGTTTCTGTTTGTTGTTTTTATTTGGTGGCATTCTATACTTCTTTCCTTTTTTTTCTTTTAGCTATGTGTCCCAGTTATGTGTGTGTATGTGGTTACCATTAGGTTTATTAAAAACAAAGTTGTATTCTTACAGTAGTTTTTTTTTCTTTAGTGCATCTGATCTCCATCTTCCTTTGAAAATTCAGACCTTAACCCCCTCCCCTTTTATGTTTTGTTGTCACAAATTATCCCTGTTTGTGCTTTAGGTTTGATGGTGATCTTACTCATAGTGTTGTGTCCTTTTACTTTTTGTTTCAGGTAAAATAATCCCCTTTAGTATTTCCTGCAATGGAGGTCTTGTGGTGATAAATCCCCCCAGCTTCTGTACGTCTGGAAAAGTCTTTATTTCTTCTTCATACTTAAAGGATAACTTAGCTAGTTATATTATTCTTTCCTTGTGTGTTGGGGACCTCCCTGTCTGGTTTCAGGAATTGCAAACTGTCTCCCATGTCTAAGGCTATGAGCGACCTCCAGAATTTGAGCCACTGAGAAGACAAGGCTTGTCTCTGGCAGCAGATGCTACCCCTGCTTCATCTCCCTGCCCCCAAAGTATGGTCGGATGGTCAGAGACAGGTGAGACCCCTCAGAGGAGGGACAACCTAGGCCAGACATAGTCACTTGGAAGGCCATCATGGAAGGACTCTGGGGGCTGTGACAAAGAGGGAGTGATGAACTCTTGCCCCCCAGCTTTGACAAAGCCAGAGTCCCCATGTCCTCTGGGAAAAGCACTTTCTGGCTCTAATCCACTTAAGCCTAAAAACCTATGATTGGGGAGGCGGTGCAAACCTTGTGTTGGGAATGGTAGGCTCTCTAGGAAATTAGGCCTGAGAAGGAATATGTGAAACCCTGTGAGACCTGACTTGTTTAAGAATGCTTTTAGTTAGATGACAAGGGACCAAGCAGAAAAGCAGTTTATGTTCCCAAAGTTCTATAGCCTTTTAGCTGACAGGCCCTGATTTAGAAGAAGCCCTAATAGTTCTTTGTATACTATCTACTGTTTACTGCTTGACAATGATTAATAAGCTGTACCTGAACTTGAGTGCAAAAAAACAATAAAAGCCTGACTAAGCAAGGGTTGGGTGCTCTCTCTCCCCTGGTGAGAGAGTTGCCCGCTGCTGCAGTAGCTCTTTCTCCCATTGAGAGAGTTCCCCCGATCACCCCAAGCCACTCTCCCCTTGAGAGAGTGGTAAGGCCGTTCTGAGGCTCTCCCCTCTGGAGGGAGTAGCCTTGCTGGCCCTTTTCCCCCACAGGACTCGGTAGTCTATGTGAATTTGTCTCATGTATCACCCATGATGCCGCAGGCACTGCCTGTCAGTGCACATGTCACTTGTGCTCAAGTTTCTCTCTTCTTCCCTCTGCATCATTTCTAGATTTTTATCTTTGATATCACTAATTCTTTCCTCCATCTGGTCCACTCTATTTTCCATGCTTGATAGTGAATTCCTAATCTGATATTTTTATTTAAATTATTCATTTCTAGGATTTCTGTTTGGTTCTTTTATAAAGTTTGAATCTCTTTAGTAAAGTATTCATATTGTTCTTTGTTTTAGGGGTGTATTAAATTGCCTATCTGTATTTTCTTGCATCTCATTGAGCATTTTTAGAATAGCAATCTTGAAATTTTTATCATTTATATCACATATTTTCATATGTTCAAGTTTGCTTTCTTGAGAGTTTTCATTTTCTGAACTGTCTCACTACCTTGGTTATTCATGGTTTGATGGATTTCTTCTCTGTCTAGGCATCTGTGTACAAGTAGACCAAAAAAGATCTTACTATTATTTTCCAGAAGGTGGTGCTGAATCATAAGTTTTTGTTTTTGGTTGTTGTTTGTTCTTTCTTTTCCCTTCCTTCCTTCCTTCCTTCCTTCCTTCCTTCCTTCCTTCCTTCCTTCCTTCCTTCTTTCCTTCCTTTCTTTTGCTCTGTGAAATTCCAAAGCTGAACGCTGCAGCTGTCATCAGTGTAGTTGTACTGCTTGGGGGTGGGGTTGCATGGGGAACCCTGGCCACCTCCTTTGTTTTGCCTTCTTAGTAATGACAACCTCAGACCCCCATGAGGATTACCCAGTTATGTGCCCCTATCAGAGCTCAGTTATAGTGTACCCTCTTCTCTAGGAAGATAGTGATTATATAGAAACAGTTCTTGGGTTTGCAGATATTGTGCTCTGCACCTTTACACCAATGACATCAGGAAGAGGGTGTTGGAAGTCTGCCTTCAGCATGGCTCCATTACTTAGACTTTCTTTCTTTTTCTGGAATGCCAACTGCCTGACAGATATAGAAGAACCTCTGCGCTGTGTCCTTGCCCAGGTCTCTCAGCTCAGCTGCAACTCACACTGCTCACTCCTGTAGGGATGCCCACTGAGCCTCTCAGCCTCTCCCAGCTGAAGGAAGCACCAGCCTCAGCTATCCTTTTCCTCTCTCTGGATGGAGCCCACTGTCAGTTCCTGGCTGCAGGATTGCACTCATGGCCAGTCTGAACACACCTCCCTCCTCACTTCCCTATTTGTTCCACTTGCACAGCTTTAGATGCTTCATGCACAAATCTCTCTGACATGATTGTATGTTAAACAGGGAATCCTTTGTTGAGTTGTAGCTGTTCAAATTGTCGAAATTTCAAGGAAAGAGACCAAGGGGACTTCTCACACTGCCATTCCTCTTATGCCACTCTTGTAATGTCTTTTTTTTTAAATAGACACTTCCCATTTATAAGGGTTTTGCCATTGTGACTTGACTTAACCTCCCATAGGCTGGCCTCCTTATTTGGAGGTA
Source organism: Sturnira hondurensis (assembly GCF_014824575.4). Lineage (NCBI taxonomy): Eukaryota > Metazoa > Chordata > Mammalia > Chiroptera > Phyllostomidae > Sturnira > Sturnira hondurensis. The sequence continues at coordinate 223,932 of NW_028094356.1, forward strand.
TTTACATTACTCAATGTAATATAAATACCATTACATTGAGTGGTTAAAATCTAACATATGAATTTAGGAAGACACAAACATTCTACCTGTAGCAACACTCTTCTAAATATTTAGCATGTATAACCTCTTTATGTTTTTATAACATTATTTTTAATGTGTTATCATTATGCCCATTTCACATGTGAGAAAGTGAAACACAGACAGATAAGTCAGCCTTTCAAAGTCATAGAACTAGTAGTAAAGGTTGTCATATTGTAAAAGGCATTTGGCCTCAGAGTCCATCCTATTGACACTAGACACACTTTCTCTCTGATGGAGATATGTGCATGGTATTCTGTGTGGAGGCAGGTGTGTTAAGAATTTTCTTCTGGATGTTACTTTGAAGTGGTGCAATATCGAAGTTTATTTTCCTAGGAGACAATTAGAAATTTAAATTTAGAGTCTGGGAACTATATGAAAAGTAATGACATAATTAAAATTTGCACATAAGTAAAGAAATGGGAGTGTATCTCCAGGAAAGAGCATTTGTCCCAGGATTAGAAGGCCTGAGGCTGGATCCCTGACACAGAGTAAGTATACAAAAGGACTAGCCAGGAAATGAAAGAGTAAGAATGCCATAGGATTACTAGTCACTGGACAGAGTGGGATACAGATACCAGAATAGAGTTTCTAAACACAGGGAGAGAGGGTGAATAATTGTCTCATCATCTGGCATTAACAGACTCTTTGATTTATAAACTTCCTTTTTCAAACAGAAATCATCAATCACTCTTCACATGACCTTTTGTTCTCATCCTTTCACAATGTGACTATCTTCATAACAATAAAAATTGTTCTCACAAAAACCAACAATAACCTCCCAACTACTAAATTCAACCATCTATTTTCAGTCCTACATAACTTCCCTGAGCACTTGCAGTGGATAATACCTCATTAGAGAAAATAGCTTATAAAAGAAAGAAAGCTATAGTTTGTTAATGCCAAATGATCAGTCAGCATTTGGGAAATAGTTTTGAGGGGGGAGAGAACAAAACAGATCATTGCAGCTACAATTCTTACAAGAGAACAAGTTAGCCCACAGATTTGGGATGATCACAGTGTCTATCACTTGTTCCTCACCTCCATCAAATTGCAACTTAGCAATGTATCCATAATACACTTATATTCATCAATTCATTAATTTATTTGTAAACATTATTAAGCCCTTGTAGGTGCTACCCATGCAAACTGTATGTACATGCAAGTGCTGGTATGTGTTCAGAGGGATGGAAGAGGAAATGATATTGGGAGGGAAAGCTGACATGGGAAACCTGCCAGGCATAGAGATCAACATTATAGAACCAGAGAGGGCAAAATGACGCAGCCTGTTCCTTAAACTGTGTCAAATGCAGTGTGGCTACAGTGTATGGGGGTTGGTGTTATTATTGGCAGAACAGACAAAAGCCTAAATCAACACTTGAGGATAGGAGGCTAGTTTGAATCAGATTTTATTTTTAAATCATTAAAAACTATATATATGCTACATTTTAAATATTAGTACTAGCAAAATTAACATATGCTTCTCCCCATGAAAATATGCATGATCATTATATTTGTGAATATGAAATGCATATGCTATACAAAAAATATTTTATTAGCAAGTGTTCATGTTCTCAAGCTGATATTTCAACATTTTGTGTCCTTTATTCTTTCTTATTGGTGACAGTTGTGCATGGTGCATGAAGATGCCATTGTCTCCCCAGCAAAGATGCTAATGCAGATGATTCAAGGAATAACAGATTTCCCCTTGGACTTCACACAGTTCATGGGCTATAACCACATGGTAAACAAGCATACTGCCACGTGCTGGAAAAACAGCCTAAATGAACACTGCTTTTAACCCTCCACAACAGTAATTTTTCAGGAAGAAAAATTGAAAAAGTAAAGGAAAAATTAAAAGAAGGAAACGTAGAATGAATGCGAAGTCAGGGAAGGAAAAGGAAGGAGAGGAAGCAAACAGAAACTTGAGGTACAATAAGTACAGAATGATGGCTTCTTTGTTATAACTGGCTTCAGAATGGCATATTTGAATAAACAGGGAGCATTTATTTTGTTTCTGTTTTTCCTATTATGGCAGATGGTGCACAAAGAATGAGGTTTTTTTGTAGATTAAAACTTGAGACACCAAACATCTAGTATTGTTTTATTTTCCTGTGATACTTCTTTCCCCCACAAGACAGAAAACAAATTTGTTCATTATTTGCTATAGGACAATCAGCACAAACTAGCAGAAAACTACTACAGAATGTTCAGCTTCCAGTGTCAACTGTGTGCATATGTGTGTGGCTGAGACACAAGAAGTACCCCTGAGAAACTGGAGGAGAAAGGAAATTGATGACATGTATTTGATGAATGTCATTGTAGAAGCTGCTGACCACACCCTGCACCCAAATTGAACATGGGGAGAAAGGTGTTTCGAGATGTATCCCAAGTTTTGTGAGAACCTCAGGGCCTGGCACGTGCCTCTGTGATCTTCCTGTGACCTGCCACGCCCCCGCCATGCAGATCCAAGAGAGCTCTTTTTTTTCTTGTCTAGTTGTCAAATTCCACTTCCTCATATTCCGCTCAAGTATAAAATATCAAATACCTTCCTCCATGAAATTTTCCATACAGCTTTAAGCAAAATTAATCACCGACATCTGGGCTTCAGCATGCCCTCCAATTCCCTGTTTTTCTGCAATTGTTAGCCTCTGGTTCCTCAGAGATTATCAAGGCCTGAGGGTAAAAAATAAGCTTGCTCATTCATTTCAACTTGTGTGAGCAAACAGCATACTCTGGGTTAGTTATTAAAGTAGCTAGTGTATTTTTAATTAGTATACACCAGGCACTGAGGGTTTTACCTACATTTTTCTAATTTAAGCCAAATAATAATCCACGTGATTGCCAAGGAGAGGAGACTTGGTTCACTTTGTATAGGTTTCAGTGTCTGGAACAGTACCTGCTACCTGCAGATGCTCAAAAATTCTTTGTTGACTGATGGGATCAATCAATCAATGAACAAACATCTTTATGAAGAATAGATCATTCCCATAGGACAAGTGAGGGACCTGGAATAAAGGAAATTAAGCAATTTGACTGTTACACATAAGATATGTTGTAGTTGAAAGCGTGTCTGCTAAGACCATGGTTAATGCTTTTGAAACAATGCAACAGTGCTTTATCCTGCTAAATGGGCCATAGAAACCAGTCATCATATAAAGCAAAGAACAACAATAACAAGAAAAGACACCATCACACCATCAACAACACTTTTTTGTAACATCATGGATGGATCTGGAGATAATTATGCTAAGTGAAATAAGCCTGGTGGTGAAAAACAAATACCATATGATCTCACCCATAAGTGGAACCCAATCGACAAAACCAGCAAGCATAAGATAACCAGAGACAATGAAATAAAGAACAAACTGACAGTAACCAGAGGAGAGAGGGATAATGATGGGAAATAGGGGAAGGGTCATCAAGGAACATGTATTAAGGACCCATGAACAAAGCTTGTCCATGGAAATGGAAACACCTGTACTTGAACAACAATAAAAAATAAAAATATGCACATCTGAGTAAAAATAAAGAAAAAAATGAGATTTAAGTGCTGCAAAGATTTTCAAGTGAGTTTAATTAATTTCTATAGAAATTCAAAATGAGAAGAAGAAGTGAGATTTCAAATTCCTGCCATCAGCCAGGGCAGGCACTTTATAACCAGAGAATTCTAACTACAATCTGTGTGTTGGGTTAATGATGGAAACAGGCATTGTTCTTTCCATTGCAGTAAAAAGTGCTTAATTATATCTTATGCATATATAATAGACATAAAAGACTGTTAATTTTGTTTTTGAATATTTTACTCACTTATGTACCTCAAATACTAAGATTTCCAAGTGGACAGATGGAAACATTGTTTTAAAATAGTATCTTCAAGTAAAAGCTACCTCACATTATTAGAAAGATTTAAAGTTTGCAGAGGTGAGTGTTAAAAGAAAGATTTATTTTAAATTTATAAAAATATGTAGACATTTAAGTTGATTAGTAATAAAGTGGATCTTGGTAAAAAGTTGTATTAATGAGGAGATGTAAGCTGCTTAGATACTGAAAATGCCAAAAATTTTGAGTGGAGTCAGTTTTTCGTTCTTCTGTAAGCTCATCCACACCTTCAGCAGCACAGTGGGCTGACTGAGAACATAGACTCAGACATGGAGCTGTGCGACTTCAAATCATGGCTCAGTCACTCAATTGCTGTAGTATCTTGGGCAAGTTATTGAATGGCCCTATACCTCAGTTTATTTATGTTTTAAAATGATAGTAGACAAACCAAGGGGAGGGTGGAAGCAAGGGAGGGAGGGAGGGAGGTTTGGCTGGGGTAGCAGGGAGTGGAGGGGGAATGCAGACAACTGTAGTTGAACAACAATAAAATAATTAAAAAAATAAAATTAAGAAATAAAATAAAACATGCAATACCTGAAAAAAAGATAGTAGAACCTTGTTGGGGTTTTGGAAGGGTTCAATAAATCAGGATGCAAAGCACTCACAATACTGTCTGTCATATGAAACCAGTTAATAAGTTTAATCATTTTTGGTGATGGGGGAAATCAAGGTGGGGAAAAAAATAATGTCATTCTCATGATAATCGATATCTCAGTGTCTGCTTTCACGTGTTCATATTTAAGTATTATTAAGTGAGATAATTCCACAAGTGAGACACCATGAAAAGCAGCAGGCATGTAGAAACGAATATGAAATGGGCCTTGTCCTGGAATAACAAGCTGTACAGACACAACGAACTATAATAATAACACAGTACTCAAGGCTGATGGGTTTGGAATTGTTTAGAAAACCTCCACAAAATTGTATCTGCTGACATGAAAATAGCATTCCATTAATTTGATTGCATTCTAATGTCTTTCCTCTCCAATTCATAGCTGTCAGGGCAGTGAAAGAACCTGCACTTAGTACCTGCCATCAGCATTGTTCCTTCTTTAATTCACATCTTCAGAATGAAGGGCACTTAGCTAGGACTCTGAATAATGACTTTGAAAGTACCTATGGAATAGCCCTGCCCTGAAATCAGCAGTCAGAGCACAAAGTCATTCTTTTTGCAGACTCCCAGATAAATAGGTTAGTAAGCAGATCCTACATTCTATGCAAAGGCACAGATCTTGCAGTTTAAATTAGGAAGGATTGGAATGTGTCCCGCACTCCCATTTGGATGTTTTGTAATTCACTGTTTTATATTTGAAAGAAGAGTCCAGCCTGGTAATGATTATCTCTACTGTATTGAATCTAATGGGCTTTTTGTTGGTGGCTCTTAGAATCTCTCCAGTGGCTTTCTCCTGAGAGTACAGAAGTTAGGATTTGGTGCCTCAAGTCCAAGTGCTAGCATTTCAGTGGTGTGGTGTGTTCTGTGACAGGCCAGATCTTGAGAACACTTTATCTGAGTATGAACAGGGAACTTGGGACTGTACTGCCAAGCAGGGACATGTTTTTTGTGCATCAAACCAGTTACTTTGCCCACATGATAATTCAGATACTTATACTGAATCTGCTTTTGCCTAAATTTTATTTTCTACTCTCTACAACCCCAGAATTGTATTGTTTCAGTACTCTACGACATAGTGATTTTATTTAGTATCCTACCTGTTGTGCATTTCTGTGAATTTTAATTTGGTTCCTATATAAAATAAGTACATAATGAACATCAAAGCAAAATACACTAAGGCCGTGCTAAATTTTCCTTCACCCTCAAAAATAGTATGATCATACCTGAGGTTTCCATAAAAAATCATTCAATGGAACAGGGTGATGTCTTGCATTTCACATTTCACTATTGCTGAGAATATGCTAAAAGCTTTTCTCTCAGACAGGCTGTCATTTCTACAAACATCAGGCTTACAGATCTGCCATGCTCCAGAAACCTACTTTCATTTGGATAATAACTGAGAGCTTGTCACATGCTAAGTCACTGGAACTATTTTTTATTCAATTCAGCAGGAAAGAAAACAACACACTTTCCCCAAGCCTCTTCCATTTTTGTCCCCATATCTCAACATCAAAACATACTATTTTATACCCAACACCAAATTTTGTAGGATTTTAGGTTTCCCATGGTACCTGTATGTGTGTTGCTTTAGTGCTGTCATTAGAGGCTTCTTCTGCCTTGCTTCTTAATAGCTTCTTCTTGCTAGATACACAATTCTGCCTCTCTCCTGAGAAAGCATAAAATTACTGTATTAATATTTATTGTTCAAAGGAAAATAAGATATGAAGAAGAGATGATGCCAGCATTACATGCAAATAATGTGCAGAATCCTAGATATGTGTCATCAGCTACTTTGTATATTTGATATTTCTCTTCTTAGAAATACTTGGGAATGCTGGCTTAAAAATTAGATCCTTCCTCTCTCTCCCCACATCTGAAGATTAAATAAGGGCCCTAAAATCCCTCTGATAGAAACAAACACAGCAAACACCCAGATCTTGGTTCCTAATATCATTCCCCAATATAAGGAACTGGAGCTCATTGAGAAATGGCTGATTCTACAGCTGGGGTAGAGAGTAAGATGAGTTTACTGATAGAATTCCCAACGACCAAAGTTGAAATCATTTACACAAAATAAACAGAGTAATATTAGATTATAGCCCAAAGTATAAAATAAATTTATATGAGTTGATAAGTGATTAAAAGAATAATAAATAGGGGAGGATAAACAAATCTCTTGGGCAGAAGGAGTTCAAATAATTTACATACATATTCTACCCTCATTGAAGTGGGATATAATTCTCCATTCTTTAAATGTGGATTTGATATACTGATCTCTTTCCAAATAGTACCGTGCTGAAAGATGGAAAGGTAGAAAGCATAACTATAAAATATCAAAACAGGGCAAACACTACTTTAGCCAGATTAAGGTTAATGTCAACAGTGATGGGTCATGTTGGTAGTATGTACCCAATTCATGCTATGATGATAACAATACTTTACATTGGTGTTTCTTCCCTAAGCCCCCTACCCAGTCTAACCCTGAGAAATATATCAGATTAATCTTAACTAAGAAATATTCTACAAGTTACCTGACCAATATTCCTCCAAACTCAAAGTCATTAAAGACAAGAAAAATATGAGGAACTGTTACATCCAAGAGGAGCCTACAGAGACATGACAACTAAAGGTAATGTGACATCCTGGGAAAGGAAAAGGATATTAGGTAAAAACTAAAAAAAGTCTAAATAAAAGGTGATCTTTAGTTAATAATTATATATCAACATTAGTTCATTAACTGTGATAAATGTATTATACTAAAATTAGATATAAACAATAAGAAAAACTGAGTCTAAAAATTTCATACACAAGTTTAAAATCCAAAATGTCCAAGAAATATTTTTAAAATTTAGAATAATTTTATTTGGTAGCAAAACATTACCTGCTTTTATCTTCATTTGTCCCCACTCTAGCTTAAATATTTATATATTTTAATTTTTAAATATTATTGTCTGATTTCAGTGTCTGGCTCTAAACCCTTCTAGTAGGGTTAGAAAAATATATGGTCTATGTATCATATTGCCTTTCTAAAATTCAAAACATTTGGAATTCCAAATTCCAATTTTTACCAAGGGTTTACCAAGGGTCAATAACTGGATCTTTGGGTTCTATCCCATTGCGTTTTGTGAGAATTTTGTAATTTATGTGACAAACTTAACCCAGTACCTGTTGCTTACTATATGTATCCAATAATAATTTATAACTGTTATTATAGTTACATTTCCATGAGTCAAACAAATTTTCCTCTTTGCATCCTGAAATCCTAGCAGGTCTCAGCTATTTGGACAAGTTGGAGGAGATCTGGCATTCCAAACCAGGAAATATATTTTTTCTAATGAGGACTCCTGCCCACAAGTATGTACACCCTTATTATGTGGCCATTGGAGAGACATTAGTTTGTACCCTTATATTTATGCTGTCATATTATTGATTGGATCTGTGCAAGAATGTGACCAATTGATTGCACTGAGCTGAGCTGAACTGGGGCTTAATTTGTATTTCACAAATTGTGCTTTTCCGACAGATTTTAATGTGCTCTGACACATCCTAAATCTGTGAGGTAAAATGCATGTCAGCATGCTGTTTCTGCTCTTGTTTTTAAATGATATAATCATGCTATAACAGCTTTTCTTTCCCATAAGAGTTATGAGAGAACAGAAAGTAGAATGAATCCATCTCTATGTCATCACCTGTTCTGGTTGTGATCCAGGTGGCACCAGATTTATTTTCATTGAGAGATAACCAAACACAGTGAGGACATAACACATTGCTGTCTCTTTTTGGAATCTGGCTCAGATGCTTCCCTTTCTTCTTGCTTGGAAGCACCATGGTCAGGAGGACCTCCTATTGACCTGGCATCCACAGTTATTGTTCAGATGCCAAGAGTGAGCTGACCAGGAACATAGTTTCCACATGTTTTTGACCAAACTTAGCAGCCCTGATGTGTGATTCTTCCTGCTCCAAAAACAAAATTCCTTTTTTATGACTCCCATTTCTTTTTTTGTTTTCTGTCCATTGACTTTTTACCATTTTGACTGATCTTGCTATCTTGCTCTTATTATTAAGTCTATTTTGATAGATTTTGATTTCTCCATTTGGGAGCAAGCCATTGCTGTGTGATAGAAGAAAACATGCTGAACCAGCCCAGGTATTTTCTTTCGGGGAATGAAGTCTTCAAAGGCATAAGTATTGGTGCTGATCTTACTTCTTGAGACTACTTAATTAGAAAGGATCTAATTTTCCATACGGGAACCTTTGTCTTTCAGACCACAGCAAAAGAGTTGTAAAAAAATTGTTGAGGTATAATTGACTTATAACATTATATTAACTTCAGGGGTACAACATAATGGTTTGATATTTGTATATATTGCAGAGTGTCACCAAAACAAGTCTAGTTACCATCTTTCACCATATACTTATAAAAATTTTTATGTGATAAGAACTTTTAAGACTTACTCTCTTGGTAACTTTCAAATACTAATATAGTATTGTGAATTGTTGTCATCATGCTATGCATTACATCCTATGCCTTGTTTATTTTGTAACTGGAAGTTTGTATTTTTTAACATCCTTTACCAATTTTGCTGCCCCCACCCCCACCAACCATCAGTCCATTTTCTGTATCTATAAGTTTACTTTTTGCTTGCTTTTTTGTCTGTTTGCTTTGCTTTTGGATTGCACTGGTTACAGGTTTGCATTATACAATTATGTATTATATAGTTATACAGAGGTTATTTCCCTCAGAGACCATATCATGGCTGTATTTATGATAGTTACAGCTGTGGGTAGCTGCAATGGTTTCAGCCACTTGTTTTTTGTTTGTTTGTTTGTTTGTTTTAATTTATTTAATTATTTTTCAAGTGCAGCTTTCTGTCTATTACTCTCATCCCATCCCACCCCCTGTGCTCCCCGCCTCCCTCCCATTTCCACCCTTCTCAGTTGTTGTCCATGTATCCTTTATATTTGTTCCTCTAAATCCCTCCCCTATTTCCCCTGAAATTCCCTCCCCTCTCCCCTCTGGTCACTGTCAGCCTGTTTTCTATTTCAGTGTCTTTGGTTATATTTTGCTTGCTTGTTTGTTTTGTTGTTTAGCTTCCTGTTAAAGGTGAGATCATATGGTATTTGTCCTTCAACACCTGGCTTATTTCACTCAGCATAATGCTTTCCAGTTCCATACATGATGTTGCAAAAGGTAGGAGCTCCTTCTTTCTTTCTGCAGCATAAAATTCCATTGTGTATATGTACCATAGTTTTTTATCCATTCATTTACTGATGGGCATCTAGGTTGCTTCCAACTCTTGGCTATTGTAAATTGTGCTGCTATGAACATTGGGGTGCATATGTTCTTTGGGATTGGTGTTTTAGGGTACTTAGGATACAATCCCAGTAGTGAAATTGACTCAGCTACTTGTAATGTAAACAGAAGAAGAAACAAGCGCACAGACAGATTTGAGTCTAATGCACTCAACTCTCTTCCCCCACTTGACACCTTGTAAGTGACCCTCTGCTTGATAGTTGGGAGCCTGAAATTTCACTCAGTAGAACTTTAATCTATGGCTTTGGCTCCGGTTATTTATATTTAGTATCAACATGGGATCTGAAAGTAAGGGTGGAAGGAAGAAAATGTAGAAGGCCACAGGTGCCTGAGGTAGGAAGACATGTAATTACTAGGAGTGAGAGAACAAAATAACTACTGCTTCTGGAAGACACCATGTGAGTCTAAACTCCTTTTGAAATTACTTCTGTTATCAAGCAAACTTTACCCCTCTACACTTATAGTTGAAAAACATAACAAGTGTTTGTTATCCACCCACCAAGTTCTGTTTCTAAAAGCACATTTGATTTCTTTTAAGAAATAGAAAAGACTATTAGACTTCTGGTCAAGATGGTGGTGTAAGCAAACATGGCATGCCTCTTTGCACAACTACATAAAAATTACAACTACAATATAGAACAACCTTCACTCAGAACTACCAGAAATTAAGCTAATAGAAATATGACGTCTACATAATTAAAGAAACAACATCCATCATGATTGGTAGGAGGGATGCAGATGCAGAACATGCAGGTCCCTCACACATGTGTGGTGGATAAAAATTCAAGAGGGATATCTCAGGAGCTAGAAGCCACAACCCCACACCCCTAGTTCTCTAGTCCAGGATTCCAGAGCCAGAAAAAAAAAACTTCTTACAACTTCTGGCTGCAAAAACCAGTGGGAATTGAATCTGTGAAAGAAAATTCTGGAGCCCCAAACAGTTCCTCTTGAAGAACTCACTAATGGACTCACCTACCCGAACTCACTTCCTCTGAGCTCCAGCACCAGGGTAGCAGCTTGAAAGGCACCAGTGGCATACAAGGAGAAACTGAGGTGTTTGGCATCAAGGGGAACAGAGGCCATGGTTCCTTTTCTGAACCCTCCCACCACAGTCAACAGGCAGGTGCTATATCTGAGACTGCATCAACCTGTCTAACACTGCTTGAACTGCCTTGGAGATTCTCACCAATTCTGCCCCACTCAATTTATGAACCCATCCAAGCTGCTTTTCCATATGAATGTCTGGTCTTGGCTCATGTTTCACAACCTCCTAAATCCTCTTAAACATGCAACAGCAGGGCTCACTGAACCCTCGCATGGCACTAGCAGCAGCCAGTCAAGATTGACAGCTTGACCACCCCTTAGAATCACCAAGCACAACACAAATAGCAGCCACCTCAGATTGCTTTATAACTCAAGCAGGATGGCCCTGGACAAAACACAGGTGGAGGCTGACCTTGGCCTGCACCACTCAGGAGACCCCAGGGCCAACACACCCAATACAGATCATGTCAGAGCACCACCACCCTGCCCCTGCACAGCTAACCCTTGGGAGGGCTGAGGGTGATGGTCAGTGGTCACAGCCAGTCCTTGAAGCTGACTGGCTTGGGTAGATCCTTCCCATTGATTTGCCAAGAGCAACCAAGGCTCAATTGCAAGAGGAGGGTATACTCAGCCCATACAAAGGCCAAATTTCAAGTACCCAGGTTGGGTAATAGGAGAGGCTGTGCCTAAAGGACATCTACTACATTAAGCCACATTACCACAGAGTCAAAGCAGCTCCACCTAAGACATAGAAACAAACACAGGGAAGCTGCCAAAACAAGGAGACAAGGAAACATGGCCAAAATGAAAGAACAGATCAAAACTCCAGAAAAACAGCCAAGTGAAATGAAGATAAACAATCTATAAGATGCAAAGTCTAAAACACTGGTTACAAGTATGTTCAAAAAAACCTAGTGAGGATCTCAGTAGCATAAAAAAAGATCCAGCCAAAAACAAGGACTCTCTAATTGAGACAAAGAACATTTTACAGAGGAACAACAGTAGAGTGGATGAAGCTGAGAACCAAATTAATGATTTAGAAAATGAGAAAGCAAAAAACAACCAATCATAACATAAAGAGAAAATAATCCCCAAAATGAGGATAGTATAAGCAGCTTCTGGGACAACTTGAAAAGGTTCAGTATTTGCATTATAAAGGTACCAGAAGGAGAAGAGAAAGAGCAAGAAATTGGAAATCTATTTGGAAAAAAATAATGAAAAAATTTTTCTTAATTTTGTGAAGGAAATAGACATGCAAGTCCAGGAAAGCACAGAGAGTCCCAAACAAGGTGGATGCAAAAAGCCCCACATCATAATTAAAATAACAAAGGTTATAGATAAAGAGAGAATCTTAAAAACAGCAAGAGAAAAAAATTTAGTTACCTACAGGGGAGTTTCCTAAGACAGTCAGCTGATTTCTCAAAAGAAACTTTGCAGACCAGAGGGCCTGGCTAGAAATATTCAAAGTGACGAAAAGCAGGGACCTACAACCAATATTTCTATACCCAGCAGAGCTATCATTTAGAACCAAAGGGTAGATAAACTGCTTCCCAGACAAGAAAAATCTAAAGGGGTTCATCATCACCAAATCATTTTTATACAAAATATATATTTTACCACAAAGGCAGCATTGGAGAAAAGGAGCAGAAACATGGGATAAGGGTATAATTATCTTCTCCTTTGTATATCTTTGTACTACATTGTTTCATTTGCCACAGTATAATTTTTTTACTTTTTAAAATTAAAAAACATAATAAAAGAAAGTTTAAAATAGAAAAATATCCAATGACAACAAACACATAGCCTAATTAGTATGTCTTTCTATACCTTTATTCAGGTTCCCAGAAACAAACATGAGGGATTTATTTCCCATAAAAACAGAATCATATTATATACTTTAACAATTTGATTTTTCTATTGAACAATACACATGTACATTATATCAGAACAAGAAATAGCTCAAACACATACTTTTAAATAGTCACAGAACATTTCATAGCTTTTCCATCAATTGATATGATACTAGCTTTATACCAATAAAGCCGGTACTGAGCATATGGTACATTTTATATCTGTGGGATAAATCTCAAAGTGGGTTTCCACAGGCACAAGTCATAGTACTTTAGGTTTAATAAATTTTGCCATATTAATTCCAAAACACTAGCAATCAGCATTCTACCTACATTGTATGTTACTGTTTTTATTTTTTTAACTGTATGCAGTTTAATGTGTAAAAAAATGGTATCTCGCTGTAGTTGTAATTTGCATATTTCTGACCACTCGTGTAATTAAATATCTTTTTATTTGTTCATTTTTCATTTTAATTTCTGTCTTGTAAATGTTTGTTAAATTCAGTATTCTATTGGATTACTTTTTTAAATGTGGTCCTACATTCCATGAATTAAGAAATCTCATTAAAGCTCACTGTATTTTTTAAGGTTTTATTTACTTATTTTATTCTTAGAGAGAGAAGAAAGGAAGGATAAAGAGCAAGAAACATCAATGTGTGGTTGCCTCTTGCACACTCCCTGCTGGGGACCTGGCCTGCAATACATGCATGTGCCCTAACTGGGAATAGAACCTGTTACCCTTTGCTTCAAAGGCCCACACTCAAACCACTGAGCTATACCAGGCAGGGATTACTTATCCTTTTATAAAACTGATAAGAAGTTGAGTAAAATACACTTTATCATAGTTATAATTTTTTCTAAGTCATTGTTATTTCACTTTATGTGATTTTCAGGACCTCTGGCCAAGATGGAGGCATAGGTAAATACACTGTGCCTCCTTGCACAACCAAAAGAAGGATAACAATATATTTAAAAACATAAAACAACCAGAACTGACAGAAAATAGAACTGTATGGAAATCTGGCAACCAATGTGTTAAAGAAGAAACATTCATCCAGACCCATATAAGGAGTAGAGACAGGCAGCTGGGGGTTAGAAGACACAAAGCAAGGTGATGGCTGCAGGACCAGTGTGGGCAAAGCAGCAGCAGGTGGACTGGGTGAGGCAGCATCTGGTAGAGTGCCTGGTCCCACATTTGCATGTGATAGACTTAGAGGAACAACTGGGGAGCGAGACAGGTCACACAACCCAGGGTTCCAGTGAAGAGAAATAAAGACTAAAAACCTCTGACTAAAAAAAAATATGTGGGTATGTCGGAGGCAGGAGAGACTCCCCACCTCACAGGAGAGTTCCCTGGAGAGATCTACAGGGTCCTAGAACATACACAAACCCACCCACCTGAGATCAGCACCAGAAGGGCCCAATTTGCTTGTGGGTAGCAGGGGAAGTGACTGAGAGACAGCTGAGAGCCCAGCAAGCAGCACTGTTCCCTCTTGGACCCCTTCCCCACATACAGTGCCACAATGTAGTGACGTGGGTTGCCCCACCCTGGCAAAACCCTAAGGCTCTGCCCCTTAGTATGTAACAGGTACACCCAGACAAAAAATATGAATATGGCCCAAACAAAAGAACAGATCAAAGCTCCAGAAAAAACACAACTAAGTGATGAAGAGATAGGCAACCTATCAGATGCAGAGTTCAACATACTGGTGATCAGGATGCTCACAGAAATGGTTGAGTATGGTCACAAAATACAGGAAAAAGTGAAGACTATGAAAAGTGAAATAAAGAAAAATGTAGAGGGGACCAACAGTGACAGGAAGGAAACTGGGACTCAGATCAAGGGTTTGGAGCAGAAGAAAGAAAGAAACATTCAACCAGAACAAAATGAAGAAACAAGAATTCAAAAAAATGAGGAGAGGCTTAGGAACTTCTGGCACAATTTTAAATACTCCAACATCCAAATCATAGGGCTGCCAGAAGGAGAAGAGGAAGAGCAAGGAATTGAAAACTTATTTGAAAACATAATGAAGGAGAACTTCCCTAATCTGCCAAAAGATATAGACTTCCAGGAAGTCCAGGAAGCTCAGAGACTCCCAGAGAAGTTGGATTCAAGGAAGCACACACCAAGGCACATCATCATAGTTACATTACCCAAGATCAAAGATAAGGGGAGAATCTTAAAAGCAGCAAGAGAAAAGGAGAGGGTTACCTACAGAGGAGTTCCCATGAGGTTATCCGCAGATTTCTCAAAAGAAACCTTGCAGGCAAGAAGAGCCTAGATAGAAGTATTCAAAGTCTTGAAAGGCAAGGACCTACATCCAAGATAGTTACTCTGTCCAGAAAAACTATCATTTAGAATGGAAGGGCAGATAAAGTGCTTCCCAGATAAGGTCAAGTTAAAGAAGTGCATCATCAGCAAGCCCTTATTATATGAAATGTTAAAGGGACTTACCTAAGTAAAATAAAATAAAAAATATGAACAGTAAGATGACAACAAATTCACAACTATCAACAACCAAACCTGAAAACAAAAACAAAAACAAACTAAGAAAACTGCAGAAGAGGAACATAATCACAGAAACAGAAATCACATGAAGTGTTATCAATGGTAGGGGGAGGTGGGGAATGGAGGAAAAGTACAGGGAATAAGTAGCACAAATGGTAGGTACAAAATAGGCAGAGGGAGGTTAAGAATAGTACAGAAAATGTAAAGCCAAAGAATTTATATGTATGACACATAGACATGAACTAATGGGGGGGATTGCAGGGTGGAGGAGAATAAAGGGCATATAATGAGACAACTGTAAATAGCATAATCAATAAAATACGTTTAAAAAAAACTATGTCATTTTCTGACATGTGAGACATTTTTAATTTTGGAGGCCAGATTTGTTTGATTTTTTGAGGATTCTGGCATCCCTGACTTCTTGAGCTCTTCTTGCATGCTAAGCCTGTATAAAAATTTCCCTGGATTTATTGTAATATGTTTATTTTAAAAAACCATTGGAGTTATACCTTCATTTGCAATAAGAATAATTCAACTTACTTTTGAAAATCTATGGTATTAAAGTTTATTGCGTTGAAGCTTTGTCTAGGAAGTCTAACATAATTTTGAATTAATGATAGCTAAAGGTAATTTTTTTCTTTTTCATAATCTCATGGAAATGGTTATAGTGTTTCACTATTTCTAGTGTTAGATATTGATTTGGACAGTACATGGTAAACATGGTAAAGTACACTTTACCATGTTTAGTTAATTTTTTTATTTTTTTAATTAAAAAAGTTTTTCATTGATTCCAGAGAGAGGGGAAGGGAGGGAAAAAGAGAAGGGGAGAAACATTGATGTGAGAGTGAAAAATTGATTGATTGACTCTTGCATGTGCTGCAACTGGGGACCAAACCTGCAACTCAGCCATGTGCCGTGGCCAGGAATGGAACTCACCACCTTTTGGTTTTCACGATGACACCCAACCAACTGAGCCACATGGGCCAGGGCATTTTAATTTTATTTTCAAATGCAGTTTTTGTTAGGAAATAACTTGCATTTACCACATGATCTCTCATTGCTATAATCGTATATTTTACCCTCTTTAATGTTTCAGTGAATTATGTTGACAGATTTTCTACTGTTGAGCCACATCAATTATTTTATTTTATTTTTTAAGCTTTTATTTATTTATTTTTAGAGGGGGTAAGAGAGGGAGAGAAGTGTTCATGTGTAGTTGCCTCTCGCATGCCCCCTACTGGGGATTTGGCCTGCAACCCAGGCATTTGCCCTAGACTGGAAATTGAACTGGTGACCCTTTGGTTTGCAGGCTGGTACACAATGCATGAGCCACACCAGCCAAGACACATGAACAATTTTAGTAGAAAACTTAGTTATGGTTCATTTAATATGATTCTGGATTTACTTTACTAATATTTAGAGTTTTGCATTAGTATTTACTAGCGAAATTGGCTTATTGTGTTGTTTTTTAAATTATCTTTGCTAAATTGTAGTATCAAGATTTCCCACCTGTGTAAAATAGAGAAATTCATTAACATAAGAATCATCTGATTTTTGAAGGCAGATAGAATTCACCTGTTAAGTCTAGGCTTGTTGCCTTTCTAATTAGCAGATATTCGATTGTTTGATCTTTTGAATAAATATTGGACTGCTCAGATTTTTTTAAGTGTCATGTTTGGGGGGTAGTCATCATTTCCTCTGTATTGCCCTACATTCAATACCAGTAGTCACTGACCATATGTGAGTAGGTACATGTAAATTCATTAAAATCAAATACAATTTAAAAAGTTAGTACTCCAAACTTATGAGACACATTTCAAATGCCTCATAGCTACATGTGACTAGTAGCTACAACATGAGAGAGTGCTAAGAGAAAGTGTGTTGGCCATTGCAGAAGGTAGCCTTATTCTAGCTATTTGAATATGTTGCCATAAAGTGGTATGTCAAATTGTCTTGTAATTCTCTTAATTGCTGCCTTGTCTGCAGTTATATTCCTTAATATTGTTTCCTTAAAATTTCTTATGTCCTTATTCAGATCATTTACCTATTTCATTAGTCTTCAAAGAGTTAAATTTTTGCTATTATTATTATTTCAATATTTTATTGGTTTCTATTTTAATGATTTTTTCTCTTTTATTAGGTTAAACAATTCATTTACTTTTAATGTTTTTCACATTTATTTTGGTAACATAGGATTTATTTTATTCCTTATATTTTACTTTAACATTTTTATGTTACTTTTTTCCTCTTTTTATCTTACTCTTACTGTCTTGGGCTAGGTTCTCTTTCCTCCCTTTTACCCTTATTAATTGTAGAATTTGATTCCGATTTATCATTTTCTAATTTTTAACAACCAGCATTACGTTTTTGTAATGTTTTAGAAGTGTTAAATATAACTACACTCTTTTGCCAAGATGTTTTACTTGCTTCCTCTTCTACATTCCACACACAGAGATGAAACCTTTATAAAACATTTGTTTTCTACTTTCTTCCAAATCCTCAGTTAAAACAATTCAGAATATTTAGTCTCATGCTGTTATGAGACTCTCTTAAGTTATATCTTTGTTTCAATAATTTTCTAAAATAACATTTTATAAAACTCCAGTCATGCCATTGTTAGCTTAGACTTGATTTTATTGAAAGATGACTTAGAAAGTGTGTCTTCTATGTTTCTTTTGTAATTTTCTCTCTGAAATTTGTGAGGCCTTTCTCTTTCTTCTTGCATTTCAGAAATGTTGCCATGGCATGTGGAAGAGTGTGTGTGTTCACTAATACTGCCTATGACATGATGAATACTTCTGATCTGAAGACTCTACAATTTAGGGTAGTTTCTCTTTTTTTTCTAATTTTTTGTCTAATAATTCCTTCCCTGCCCCTGGGGGCTCCCTATTACACGCTCATCAGATTTCCTGAACTGTTCTCCATACCTTATGTTCTCCCACTCATACATTCCAGCTCTGTGGAACTGAACTTTCTGCTGTGGCATATCACTCTCTCAATCCTCAAAAATGCTAAAAAAGCTAATTAACATACACCTTTCTTTTTTAATTTTTAA
This sequence comes from Sturnira hondurensis, assembly GCF_014824575.4. NCBI lineage: Eukaryota > Metazoa > Chordata > Mammalia > Chiroptera > Phyllostomidae > Sturnira > Sturnira hondurensis. The sequence continues at coordinate 242,277 of NW_028094356.1, forward strand.
AATTTAACTTTTTAGAAAACAGAAACATAATTCATTATTCCTAGGAAGTTTATTTGGAGTTTTCATTCTCTCTCCATGAGGACCCTCCTACTCTCTTCCTGAAGACTTTACTCATTGCTTCTGGTAACTCTACTTCAATGGAAGCTGACAGCTTTTGTTTTTCTAGCTTGAGTTCCAGCCTTAAGCATAAAAGTACCTTAAATTTTTTTTCTTCTTCTTTTGTTGTTTATTGTCAATGTCTCTCCCCTTAGTGTAGTGGGTGAGGCTGGTGGCTTTTTTTATTAGGTAGGAAAATGGGACTGTTTCTTTTCTGTGGCTGACTGCAAGTGACAAGCACGGTTGCCTCACTACTGATCTCAGGGAGGATCTGCCTGCATGGCTGGGGGCCAGACAAGGGGCTCTTCTACCCACTAGCACATGACTCCTCATTCAGTTCCCGTTGTTGTGGTTGGTACTACTCAAAACTCCATGGGTAGAGAGTGGTCAGAAACAAGGTGGGCAGCAGTGGTGGAGGGGGTGGTGCCCTGAAGAATTCTGCCAGCACGTCACTAAGGAATTCTAGAGAGAACTGAAAGAGAAAAGAAGCCGGTGGGGGGGGGGGGGGATGTTTTAAGGTGTGGATTCCATCTGGAAAACAAATAATTTGCAATGTTCAGTAAAAATATTTTAACTATAGAAGTTGTTGATGGCTCCAAGTTATATAGATTGCAAAATTTATGAAACATGTAAAAGTATCATTTTACTCTGCATTAAGGCAATTTAACCTTCAACAGATAAAAAGTTTATTCATTGGTATGCAGAATAAGTCTGGAAAATTCTTAAAAAGAAGGGTTAGGAATTGACCTTTGAAGTGATTGTGTAAGAAAATTCATAATTTCAATTATGTGCTGGGCATGGTCATGAGATCTACTTTGGATGCAGCACATTCATTCACTATTTGTAGTTCCTCAACATAACTTCATATTTTAATCTAAAATATGCACAATATTGACAAGATATATGATGATTAAATGAGCTGACTCGTGGCTTATATACAGGCTCTCACCCAACAGTCTCTTTTTTTCTCCTTAGACACACCAAAAATCACAGTATCTGACTGTCCTTTGAAGTTTGGTTTTGTGAATGAAAACTTAGAAGGCTAAATCTATGAATACCAGGAGTCCAGGTACAGTGCTGACTTGCACAACATGCATGTAGGGGCCCATGTGAAAAGGTGATACTAAGTGTTGGACTTATCAACAAAAATTACCATAAGGCCAACAATGAGCCAAGAAAAAAATTATGAAAACTTTATCGAGTGAAACACAAATTTAGGAAAATGCCATTCAACCTTGCTCTTTAGAAATGGATGTTGCTAGGAAAATATTTTAAAAATATGATCAACATTTAAATCAGTAGACTTTGAGTAAAACAGGTTACCCTCCATAATGTGGGTAGACATCATCCAATTAGTTGTAGGTCTTAAGAGAAAAGACTGAGGTGTCCAGAAGAAAGAATTCTGCTTCCAGACTACCTTGGGACTCAAGATTGCAATATTAACTCTTCCCTGAGTCTCCCTTCTGTCCTGTTCTGCAGATTTTGGACTTACCAATCTCTACAGCTGTATGAGCCATGTCCTTAAAATAAACCCCTCTCTCATGTTCTCTCTTTCTATGTATCCTATTGGTTCTATTTTCTGTGGAGAACCATGATGAATGCACCAGCTCAGGACAGAAACAAAGAGAATTCTTAGGAGGACAGCAAAGTGATGTTCCGGGAAAACAGGCATGCAGATGGTTAAATGCAGCCAATTCAGAGAAATGGAGAACAAAGTTCTCCTAAAAAGATTCTGCCAGGTGGGAAAGAGAAATGATAGCTACCTCAATGGGGTTGACACAGGAGAACTAAATCTCACCTTTAAAAAATACCATATATATCTCACCTCTAAGTGGAACCTGATCAACAAAACTAACAAGCAAGCAAAATACAACCAGAGACAATGAAATAAAGAACAAACTTGACAGTAATCAGAGAGGAGGAGGGAGAGGGATAATAGAGGATAATGGGCGGCAGGGCAGCGGGGGGTGGACATTAAGGAACACTTGTAAAGGACACATGGACAAAGGGGGTAGGTTCAAGGGTGGGAGGCGGGGTTGGGTGGGGCAGAGGGTGCTTGGTGGGAAATGGAAACAAGGGCACTTGAACAACAATAAAAAATATATAATAAAAAAAGAAATACTACTCTACAGAGGAAATTGGAGAGAGATAGTAGCTAGGGTAAAGTTTAAAGAAATGATAGGATGATACCTATAATATTAATATGCTGTCCATCAGATATTTCATTTTTTCTGAAATTCACTTTCAATTAGCAGTTGCTGTTTTTGGGGGGGATGATTTATTGGAATTCCTTAAATTTTCAACCAGCTGTTACAGCTGAGTAGACTAACAGGTTAACCATATCCCATTACATTTATTACTTTTGTATCCAATTAGAACACCTCGGTCTGGCACAGATTTTTGTGTTGATGGCAGCAGGTAACAACCATGCACCTAAAAATCAGGTGTGTGTGTGTGTTTGTGTAGGAATGAGTGAGGTAAAATAGTTAGACCCTTGTTGAACATCTACTTGGAGATTTAGAAAACAATATACTTTAGCAATTATTGACCTTTACAGGTAAATATTTTGATTTTTTCACACACACACACACACACACACATACAATAAGAATGGTGCATTCATTGCTCACTTCTGCATTGCTGCCCTTCGTTGGGAGGCATCTGTCTGCTGGTCCTTGGCTTTTCCATTCTGTGAGAAGTAGATGCTGCTGTAAAAGCTACGATGCAGTCCTGGCCACATTACGTATTATCTGCTCAGCAGGACCATCAGGGAATATGCTTCCCAGCAGTTTCCCTCTAATGATATGCTGTGGTACACACTGAGAAGTCACACCTGGCCTCTGACCTCTGCACTTAACATGGGTCCGTTTTCTCCTCTCTTTATTGTGCCTTCAGAAAAAAAAAAAGGAAAAGGATTGCTTGCTTTGTGAGAATCAATATTTTAAAACATCAATTCCATTAACAACTTCCCATTATTATGTGCACCAGCACAGGGCAATTTATTGCATCAAACCATTTAGAATCTAGGGGCTTTGTGTATCTATCTCCTCTTCACACATACTTCACACGTGCACTCTTATTCCCCCCAAATTAGATCTTTGTCAATCTTTGTTGCCTGACAACTTAATTTAATTCTGAAAGAAACCCCCAAAATCGGGTCAGGATATGTCTCAGTAGAGCCAAATTTATGTCTCTAAATATTGCATGTTCACTGCTGTATTTCTATAGGTTGGTGACATATCTACACTGGAAAGAGAGACTTGATGTTATCCCTTTGTTAGTTTCTTATATGTGATCATATCACTAATTTATTTCTTTACCTTGGAAATGTTTCAGTCCATGTACACCACAATTAAGCAGCAATCATGTGCTAAGGGCCTTCTTTCAGCCCTTCTGATGAAATATGAGATATGATAAATATATCTTGGTAAATGAGTGAATGTTATGTTTGTTATATGTTGATTCTAGTCATTCCTGATTTATACTGAAGTTAGTACCAACAGCCTCTTGTTTTATAACTTCATTTATCTCTTCCTTTGACTCTTTCATATAGCCTCATGACAATCAGTTGAAAAACAAATTACTTTTCTGTTAATTATTTCATTTACACAGGACTAAAATACCAGTTTAACTGCTAGTTTCATCATAGTTAAATGATGTAAATTTTAGCAAAGATTTAATTTTGCTCAACTAAATTTAGCAAAGGAGGCAGTAGCTGTGAACAACAAAGTTAACTTTTCTGGTTAAGATCAAATGTTTTTTTTTTAATTATGTGGATCTGATTTGCTACAGTGGTTGAAAGAAGGATGATGGCTTTTTCTAGAAACTTATAAAACACATGACCATGTTTCTTGCTTAGAGGCAGTTTAGGGTGCCTGCTATTGCAGTTGGAACATGGATTTCACTCCTGCTCTGTCATACGGCTGTGTGACTGCTGATTCTGAAACTATTATTTTCACTTTTATGATGAACTTAAAGATAATCAACTTCATCAGAACTCTCTTATTTTTGGAAATATTGACTTGAGGCCACCTTCTATAATAATTTGAAAGGATTTGTATTTAGAATGTAGCACTGGTTATGAAATATATTTTAGACTGAATATGCTCCAATGAGCAGAGCTCTCTGGAAAAAATGTCTGCATCTCACTCTGAGCTGCCTGCACATGCTATCTTGGGGAAAATCTCTCTTTCTCCTGGCTGGAGAGGCTGTACCTGAACTGAACTTTCCACAAGATTGAAGAAAGCATTGTAATTCCATGGACTCCAAGTTCTTTAATGCTGGAGAGAGGTTTTCCAAGCCATCTTCTCAGGCAATAAATCCAAGATTGATTGGAGCTCAATTCTCTGTTCATCTTCCATTTACCAGGTAAGAAGGAAGAACAACAAAGACACCGGGACTCCTCCACTCAAGGACATACAATGTGCCCATCAGTGCCTGAGTCCAACTCTCCTCTTTGTGGGTTGTTGAAAGGAACAGGTGGCTGAGGCCTTCATTTGTGGGCTTTGGCTTATATACTTCCTTAATAAATTTCATTATTTAGTCCATATCATGGGACATAGTGGATCTACCTTCTTGCCCAACAGTAGTTCTTAATCTATTCCCTTACCCCCTTCCCCTCCCTTTGTGTTTAACCCTTGAACAGATGAGGTTGTTTGTGATGCTGGATAGGAAGGAAATTTCCAGGCCTTGCAGGAGGCTTTGAAACCAGGGATTCAAGTTGGTCTGTTTCTATGTTGCTATGACATGGAGAAGCCAGAATTTTTCATTTTTCTCTCCACCTTTCTCTTCCAAACTCTACTCTTTCTTCATAGAGACAGTTGATGCAAAGTACTTTAAATAATGATAGGAAATCCTATGGCATAAAGATGCAGTAGACCCATTTTTTCCTATACTTGCCATTATCATCAGCTAAAAATCCTGGAAATTATATATGTAAAACAAACAGAAAGTTATTAAAGGTGGAGTTATTAAAGGTTATTAAAGGCATACCAACTAGAAACCACAGTACCTGGGGAATGGCCTGGTGGTAAATACCTGGGAATCATGTAGCCCAGCCAAGCGAGCCTGTCACAACTTCCACTGTGTATCACATCAAAAACCTTCAATTTTATTGGAAGATGGGCTATATGTGCCCATAAGTTGTGACTTCTCTTCTATTATAAACAGCTTTCCTTTTGTTTCTTAAAGAAATTCACCCAAATCTCCACATACTAATGTATTTAAGTCAAGAGACGACAGCATGATCAAGTTAACTATCAATAGTAGAATTACTATACCAACATTTCCTATGATATGTTAGGTATTATATATATTATTAGGTATAAGTAAAAAGTAGTTTGCATATTAATAGCCATTTAAATTTATTATAGTTTGTAAAAACATTGAAAATGTTTGTAATATACTGTTAAGTGAAACAAAGCAGGATGTAAAGTAGATCAAATATAGTCATGTTTGTGTATGAAGTAGGTGCCTAAAGAAGTAGGATTTAAGGCTGTGAACCATAACTCTGGGGCAAAATTTTACGATTTTGTCCACTTATATTAATGATTTTCTTTATTCATGGACTCATAAGCCATTGCAGTACCCACTGCTCTGGAGCAGGTTGAAGCAAAATGATTTGTGGCCTGATAAGTTGGCAATACCACTTGGTATACCACTGTTCCTGTGAGAAGTGAACCAATTTCCAGAAGAATGTCTTGGGAGGAAAGAATGTTTTTTATGGATTGAGATGGTTTTGATCAGGTCCTCTGGAAAGAAAGGACATCTAAGACTCTAAAGAGAAATTTTCCTTCAGGAAAGAGTCTATCTGGGCTGGTGAGCAGAGCTTAATCCGATGACCAGTATGATCCCAGGCTGCCTTGTTCTCCCCCAACATAAGACAGAGATGAGAAATCTAGCAGAATGGAGCCTCGGGCAGGTCTGTGAACATTTACTGTAGTGGCTATAGTCTTCAGAGTTTGGCTCCAGGGTATCCTTTAAGAAATAATGTGGCTGTACTCTGTGCCAAAAGCTCTCTCTTATTGCACTGATAGTCCTAGGTAAGAGTTAGCATTTGAACTGTGATAATTCCCACAAGGTCAACATAACATGGAATATATGTAATTGTAAATACACAGGTAATCATGTGAGTTTTGAGTACAATTAGCCCTTAAGGAAGTATCTTCCTTGAAAGTAGCCTTCAGCAACTACTCCTTAATTCCCCAGCTCAGTCAGTGCTGTAAAAGAAACATGTCATGCGATGCAGACACAGTAAAAAGAAACTCTGCACAGGAAAAAGGAAAAGGCTGCAAGAGTATTTACCATGTTCTTAGTTATATCTGTGTTAGAGTACATGTTTTCCTCTTTTTGTCCGTTTCAAATTTTTACTAAATTATTTATTATTTAACTATTATTTAATATCCGTTTTTGAATAAACTGCTAAAAATTTGAAACATGTTTTTTATCTTTCAGCCCTTACAGCCTAGTCACCATTTATTTAGATATGCTTAAAATCTTCTATTATAACAATCCATTTTTGACATGTATGTAGCTCATCTAGAGTTTTCCTTCAGATTTTGCCTGCAGCACATACTAGAATGCATTTGGTTAAAGTGACACAGTTTTGTTTTGTTTTTGAGCAGGAGGTACTGGTCTGAAATGCTACTAGCTTTACTCATTTCTATATGTGCACATGAGAGTTTTGTGAGCAATCACATGGTCACTTGGGTACCTTCTGCACTGACCATCCCACTGTGGACTAGAAGGCTGCTCCATGTGTCCATATTGGTGAGCCTCTTCATCTATGGCTTTCACTAAATTTCCCTGGTCCAGTGAGAGCTTCAGGTAGGAAATGAGAAAGGTGTAGGAAGGGTGATTTGGGGTATTTTTTACCCTGGCTTCATTCATTGTACCCACCAGACAATATGTTGGTAACAGCTCTCTCTTCGGATTCTAATAACTGCTCCTTTCCTGGACATCAAGTTTATTGTTGGTACCTGATCTCAGCTCTCACTGTCCCTGGTGTTCTGCACAGGTCCTCGGTGTGTTCACTCTATTCTTCCCATATTTCTTTATGCAAAATAATTGACAAAATGATGCTCAAATTTCCTACAGAGCCATATGTTTTGGGACCTCTGCTAAAGTAACTGGTAGCAGGTATGGCTCTAGGAAGCAGACCCTCAAAGTTAGATTATGAATTGGTAGTGGTCATGTATTTGAGGTGTGTGTGGATAAATTTCTTGCTGTGAGATGGGGATTGGTAATCTATGTCATGTGCTCTCATAAAGAATATTCAAACTAACACTGGTGGTAGCTGGAGATAATAAAATTGGATGATAACAAGAGATCAAATGACTAATTTAGTTGTTAAAGAAATAATAGTGATTATTAAACTTGTGCATATATTTGGATTTTTATAAATGCCCTACAAAGCTTACACAAGCAAAGAGGAACTGTAGGCTGTAAAATTCTATCTCAAAAATATGAGTGGAAATGATAAATTCCTCATCTCCTAAGGTGCCAGAGCTGGTAAGCTGAGGACCAATATTGAGACTAGATTATGAAGGTTGCTATTGCGGTGGTAATGAGATACTCCACTCATTATGTCTTCAGTGTGAAAAAGACACTGCTGGAGAAAAAGTGGGATTCCAGGAAATAGGATGGTGGGGTTGTGGCAGAGATGACAAGGCTGAGAACTTCAAATTCCCAAGTTTCTCAAAATCACCTTTGTCTGCCACCTCATAGTTCTACAAATATACTCAACACATTGTGTTATTTATTTTTTTGTTCTTATTATAGTTGTCTTTTTAAAATTTATTTTGATGATGGTAAAAATAATGTGTCCCTTAGTTGAGATTTGTATAAAAAAGGCTCCATGCCTATGCATGTGGGATCGTATTATTCATTCATTATTGACAGTTACATGGAGCAGTGACAAACATGATTTTCAGTGACAATGGGGTAATTACAGTCTTGTATTCTTGAATAGCCCTTAATAACCACTGTTGCTGGTTCTGTCATCAAATTTGTGTCACGTGGTTCCCAGTGGACCAACAATATTCTCTTCATCCTATAATCTGAAATTAATTTTGCTGAGTTAAATAAACCATCTCATTTCATGTATTCAACTCAAGAATCTTGAATATATTTATGTAGGTCAGAATACTCTTAACCATACCATAAAATAGTACTTTCTATAATCGACAAGGAGCCAAGTTCTGTCTAGGTAAGCATAAAACTTGAATTAGGGGGATATGTTATACAAAGTAGGGAAATGTATCAATGAACAGAGATGTTAAACATAGCTGTAGTTGTATTAGTCTACTGTAGACAATAGACTATCAATAAAAGTCAGCCTTATGGAATTTTATCTGGCATATACAGGGGAGGGCTCCCAAAAAACTGAAACTATCTTCTGGAGGGCAGGCCACTTATATAGTACAGGTTTCCCCTGCTAGTTAGTGTTCTAACAACACATCTTTATTAGTGTGCCAGCTGGCATCGTGAGAAGCTGTGCTCAGGCCCTGGCTGGTGTAGCTCAGTGGATTGAGCATGGGCCTGTGAACCACACGATTGTGGTTCGATTCCCAGTCAGGGCACATGCCTGTGTTGCAGGCCAGTTTCCAGTTCCTGGCAGGGGGCCCCTGAGAGGCAACCATACATTGATATTTCTTTCTCTCTCTCTCTTTCCTTCCCTTCCCCTCTAAGATAAATAAATAAAATCTTTTTTTAAAAAAAAAAAGCTGTGCTCAGCTTCAGCGAATTTTTTTCGAAGACTCGACATGTTTGCCCATTACATGATGGGTGATTTATAGATGCACCTGACCACAGCACACTGACTATTCGTCAGTTTTTAACCAAAAACAGCATGACCCATGTGTCCCACCCTCCCTATTCACTTGATCTCACCCTAAGTGATATTTTTTTTGTTTCCCAGATGAAAAAAGTCCTCAAAGGGAAATGTTTTGCCAATGTGGAAGAGGTGAAACAAAAAATGGCAGAAACACTAAAAGACATCAAAATTGACGGTTCAAAACCGTTTTGAGCAGTGGGAAAAACCATCTCAATGGGTATATTGCACCAAATGAAGAGTACTTTGAAGGTGACTGAAGTTTAAACATGTAAGAATAAACACACAATTTTTTATAAATAAATTTGGGGTTTTGGGGGTCCCCCTTATAAAAATATGAGGTTATATGATCAAACATTTTTCTTTAAATAAAAGAAATTAGATAAAAGAAAATTAAATAAAAAGAAATAAAACAAACAAACAAACAAACAAACAATAAATAAATAAATAAATAAAAGAAATTATTCCCTTACACTTGGAATAATACTTAGTTGCAGGCATCATAAAATGTGTTCACAGATTCGAGCAGATTGATGATGATCAGCAGCAGCCAGGTGGGACCCCTAGAAATGTGTGTCTGCGTACCCAGGGGACCACCCCACCCTCCTTGCAATATGCACAATCTTATCCCCATTATCTGATTTGCAACCATCTGTAGTGATCTCCTGAGGTCCTTTATTCTTGTGTTTATCTGTCTCTACAAGAAGCTTGGCATGCCCAGGCCAGCCCTCATTCCCTGGACTTGAATCACCAAATTATTTTTTAAGTTTCCATAAATATATATGTAAAATGTTCATCATCTGTGTCAGGAAATGGGGCCATCTCCTGGAGTCCTTTTGCACAATGCTTCCTGAAAGTCAAGTTTCCAGCAAAATTTCTTACATCTTTAACCTCTCCTTGGCATATTTAATCTAATTTAATGAAAAGGGAAGAAAAGGGGGTACAATAGTAGTAGAGGCTGGAAAGTTTTGCCAAGAAAAAGATTTTAGGTTTTTTTAGAACGCAAGTCCAATTATTTGATGTGGCTTCCATTTTTTAAAAAAATTACTCTGGCTGTTATATGAAAAGTGGATAAGGAAGGATATGAGAGGAGCAAGGAGGTCATTTGTCAGCTTGTTGTTATATCCAGATAAAGAAAATGATACTTTGGACAAACAAGCGAGCAGTGGGCATGGATTCTAGACTTACTTTAATGGTCAAGCTGCCATAATTTACTGAGTTCTATTATTGTGTTAAGAGAAAAATAAAAATTAAATACAATTGCTATGGGTTGACTCCTGAATGAATAAAGAAATGAGTTAAGGAGATAGGGAAAATTTGGGGAAGAATAGGTCTGATGCAGTGGGTACAAGTGTGAGAAGTTATAGCTGTTTTGAGATTAAGACACCTATATAGTAACCCAGTGTAGTATGGATTTCAGGGGAGATTTAGAGCTGGAGATAGAAATACTTGACTGACTCTGGTGTTTCATTATTGAGAATAGGAGTAGTTAATAATTAAGTTATTATTATATTTGTAAAAAATAGTTTTGATCATCTGCATTCTTTTTACTATTCTGCTAATGGGAACATAAAGTTAGTTCTAGATTTCTGGCTTACAGGATCTTGTTGAGCAAACAAGTACATTAGTTTAATCACAAGTACAAATCAAATGGCATGTACAAACATAAAACTGTGTGTCAAATAACAAACATCAGAGGATTAAGGAAGCTAATCAAGATATATGAAAGATCTAAATTTCTTATTAAGCAAAGTACAGCATTGTTCAAATAAGTGAACTTAAGTTTGACCTTCACTATTAATAATACATTGAATGCAAAATTTTTACTCAAGATTCTACAGTAATACTTGAAAAATAATGTTTTTAAATAATTTTAAAAACATTTTTAAGGAGCACATCCTGATAATTTCCTTCTCCTTTATTAAACAATGCTGGTAAGAATCAGTCATCTTTAATCTACACTTTGTCTCATCACCAGTTAAAAATAGTCAATAACTAAGGTGTTAAAATACGTTATTCTGTTTTTTAAAATATTCACCCGAGGACATGCTTATTGATTCTACAGAGGGAGAGAGAGAGAAACATTGATGTGAGAGAGAAATATCCATAGGTTGCCTCCTATGTGCATCCTGACTAGGTAGTGAAACCACAACCTAAGCACATGCCCTGACTGGGAATCAAACCCATGACTTTCAGTTTATGGGACAGTGTTCCAAACAGCTGAGCCAAACCAGCCAGGGCTGTTGTCTTTTTTTAATGTAAACATTTCAAACATACAAACCTATGGACAGTATATAATAGATACTCACATGCCTATTACTTGGGTAAAAATTTGTTAACTTTTACCATATTTGTATCAAATTTTTTTCACCCAAACAAATAAATTGTATAGGTATAGATTATTTATATTTACATATGATGTATAAGGGGTATATTTTTAATATGGATATTTAATTCTCTCAATATAATGTATGGCTGCCACATACCAAGTTTATGTATATATACACATATATAAATATATATATAACCTATATATATATATATATGTGTGTGTGTGTGTGTGTGTGTGTATGTATATATATATATATAACCTTTCAGTATTCCCTGCTTCCTCCCATTGGTCAATTTGTCAACTCCTGTAATAACATCATACTCTTTTTTTTCTTTAATTATTTTTCAAGTACAGTTTTCTATAACTCCCATCCCAGCCTCCCCCGCCCCGTGCTTCCCACCTCCCTCCCATTTCCACCCCCCTTAGTTGTTGTCCATGTGTCCTTTATACTAGTTCCTCTAAATCCCTTCCCTTTTCCCCCTGAAATTCCCTCTCCTTTCCCCTCTGGTCGCTGCCCCCCTGTTCTCTATTTCAGTGTCTTTGTTTTTATTTTTCTTGCTTGTTTGTTTTGTTGTTTAGCTTCCTGTTAAAGGTGAGATCATATGGTATTTGCCTTTCAACACCTGACTTGTTTCACTTAGCATAATGCTTTCCAGTTCCATCCATGCTGTTGCAAAGGGTAGGAGCTCCTTCTTTCTCTCTGCTGCATAGAATTCCATTGTGTATATGTATCATAGTTTTTTGATCCAGTCATTTACTGATGGGCACCTAGGTTGCTTCCAACTCTTGGCTATTGTAAATTGTGCTGCTATGAACATTGGGGTGCATATGTTCTTTGGGATTGGTGTTTTAGGGTTCTTAGGATATAATCCCAGCAGTGGAATTGCTGAGTCAAAAGGCAGCTCCATAAAATTCCATACTGTTTTCCATAATGGTTGTACCAGTCTGCAATCCCACCAACAGTGGACTAGGGTCCCCTTTTTCCCACAACCTCTCCAACATTTGTTGTTTGTTGCTTTGTTTATGATAGCCATTCTGATCGGTGTAATGAGATACTGGTGTATCTCATTGTGGTTTTAATTTGCATCTCTCTGATAGCTAGTGATATTGAGCATCTTTTCATGCATCTCTGGATCCTCTGTATGTTCTCCTTGTAGAAGTGTCTGTTCAAGTCCTTTGCCCATTTTTTAATTAGCTGTCTTCTTAGAGTGAATTCGTGTGAGTTCTTTGTATATTTTGGAGATTAAAACTTTGTCTGAGGTATCATTGGCAAATATGTTTTTCCATACAGCTGGTTGTCTTTTTATTTTAATACTGTTTTCTTTAGCCACGCAGAAGCTTTTAATTTTGATGAGATCCCATTTGTTCATTCTTTCCTTTATATTCCTTGCTCTAGGGGACATAGCAGTAAAAATGTTGCTGTGTGAAATATCTGATATTTTCCTGCCAATGTTCTCCTCTAGGACTTTAATGGTGTCATGGCTTATATTTAAGTCTTTTGTCCACCTTGAATTGATTTTGGTGTATGATGTAAGTTGGTGCTCGAGTTTCATTTTTTTGCACATAGCTGTCCAGTTCTCCCAACACCATTTGTTGAAGAGGCTATCATTACTCAATTTTATGTTACTGTGCCCTTTGTCGAATATTAATTGACTGTAGAGAGTTGGGTTTATTTCTGGGCTCTCTGGTCTGTTCCATTTGTCTATGTGCCTAACATCATACTCTTTAAATTGCTATAGCATCATATCAGTTCTAGAACAAGTATTCCTTCATTCTTCTCTTTTTCAAAATAATTTTGTCTGTTCTTGGCCTTTAATGGTCAAGATATAATAATTTTGTCTGTTCTTGGCCTCCATATGAACTTCAGAATCAACTTAACTTCCCTGATAAACTGTGTTGCATTTTGATTTAAATTGATTTTTTTTGGAAAATAACTTAGGGACAGCTGCTACTTTGGTATTATACTTCTCTTTTGTTAACACAATATTATTACTCCATTTATTTTGTTTTGTTAAATGTCTTTGAGGATCTTTCACATTTCTGTTAGATTTCCTTAGGAATGTTATTTTCCATTGTTATTGTGATAGTTGTTTTATTATTGTATTTATTACATTTTAACTGTTTTCTGCAGGTTATAAAACCCAATTGAATTCTCTGTATTGACTTTGGGCTCAGTGATGTTACTGACTCTCCTAGTTTAATAATTTATCTACAAAGTCACTTGGACTGCTATGGACACAATCAAATGATCAAATAATAAAAAACGTTGCCTCTTTCTTTCCAGATCTATTTAATAATATACTCTATAGTCTTACATTTCTGCATTTGCCACAACTCATTAGGTAATTTCAAAATTTAAAGTGATTGGAATGAAATTACTAAAGAGGGATGTAGAAAAGGAATAGGAAAGAGCCAAAGACAAAGGGTTGGAGAATGCTTATATTTAAGGAGTCCAACAATGAGCCAGAAATGATCATAGCATAAGATAAATCTGGGTATGACAATGTCAGAGAACTGAAGGAAGATTTTGAAGAAAAGGCAGTTGTAAACAGTATGACAGTGGCAAAGAGGTAATCTTTTCTGAGAAAAGTTCACTGTATTTTGTAATCCTTGCTGGTCATTGGGAAGGCACTTTCAGAAGAATGGCTATGGTGGCATTTGCTTCCAGTAAGGAAAGTACTGAAAAATGGTCACAAGTTGAGGGGAAAAACATTCTTTCAAGTTATTCAAGGGAAAAGGAAGAGATGAAATGAACTAGGAGCTTAAAAAGGAAGAAATGAAATGATGGTTATATGGTTAAGGAGGAATGTTCTTGTTTTAAAGAATGGGGAAAACAGAATTCACTGCAGCTGTTTGGGGTAGAGTGATTCAAGGGCAAGATGAAGTTCCAAAAGATGAAAAATACAGATTAAAAATGTAGGATAAGGGTTTAAGTCTGACAAAAGAAGAAGAACTTCTCTCCCAAATACTGGTGTGAAAGCAGAAAGGAAGAATAAAAATCGAGAAACGAGGAATTGAATAATCACATTTGAAAGACTCAAGAATGATTGCCAGGGGTTAGTGTGTCTGAGAGCATTTTTTTCAAGACCATGCTCTGCCAGGGGTGTCTAACCCCTGGGCCTTGAGACACACGCAACCTAGGATGGCTATGAATCAGGCCCGGCATAAAACCTTAAATTTTCTTTAAAATTTTTTTTGCATATCAGTTTTCATTGGTGTTTGTGTATTCAATGTGTGGCCCAAGACAACTTTTCTTCCGGTGTGGCCCAGAGATGCCAAAAGGTTGTATATTCCTGCACCTGTGCCCCCTGTCTTATGTTCAAGGGAGGCTACATGTAAAGGCCAGGACTAACAAAAGCTCAGTTTCCTTAGCCTCTCCCGGACCTTGTGATTGATCACGAGATGACACTGGTGGGATCAGCAACAGAGTCCCAATGTGTTTTGAAGAAAGATTTATAAACCCAAATGTCCGAAGTGGCAGGGAACAAATACATTAAAATTTCATTTTCCACATAAAAACATTCAAATTCAACCATCTTAAAATATATCACAAAAAAGCAACAAAAACAGAAGAAACAAAATACAACACCACCAACAAATTTTTGGCCTGGATTTAAGTGACTAGTTTGTAGCCACTTTTTAAGAGGGAAGGTTAATTGTGGCTCAGCCTTCAAGCCTTAACTGCAGCATAATAATAGCTAAAGCAGCATAATAACAGCATCATTCACAGCTAAAAACTACTGACTGTTAAGTCAGTTGAACTTAACCTCTGAAATTTTAGATAAAAATTATAAATTTTTATAAAAATGTAATTTTAATTAGTATAACTGTCATTGAATGCTCCTTATAACAACATTAAAATAATTATTATAAACATCTTTTGTTGTTTTAAACAATTACACATCACTTTTGGACCAGATTATAGCATTTTTATTATTTTTACTGGTGTTGATAGTGGTGTTAAATTATGTGCATGTGTGTTTACTTAAAAAATATTTTTTCTCTTGGCCAGGTAGCTCAGTTGGTTGGAGCATAGTCCCATACACCAAAAGGTTGGGAGTTTGATTCTTGGTCAGGGCTCATACCTAGGTTGCGGGTTCAATCCCTGGTCAGGATGCATTTGGGAGGCGTCTAATCCATACTTCTTTTTTTTACTGGTAAAATATTAAATTTTAGTGTAGTCAGTTAATGTTCACAACCAATTTCCAAGGATTAGAAATTGGAACATACATGTACAAGGAATCCTTTTTTAACACAGTCAGTGACTCCTTAATGTACTTTGTATTTCAGTTTTATTTTTGAAATTATTTTATTGTTCTTGTTCAAGTACAATTGTCTGCATGTACCCCACCATACCCCCCAATCCCAGCTATCCCCCCCTCCCCTGCTTACACCCCCTCTTGGTTTCATCTATGTGTCCTTTATAGTTGTTCCTGAAAATCCTTCCCCCTCCCCTCCCCTATTATCCCCTCCCACCTCCCCTCTGGTTACTTTCAGAGTGTTCTTAATTTTGATCCATGTTTCTTTCACATCGTTGTTCCTCTTTCTTTCATTTTCTCTCAAATCAATAAAATTTTAAAAAGTATCTTCTGGTGAGGATTAAAAAAATTATATTTGCTCTGTTTATTTGGTGATTTGGCACAGAGATGCCATAGCTGGAATGAAAGACCTTGGTTATAAAGTTAAAATGGTATCCAGATGGTGTTGTAGCAAGGAATAATGACACATTACCCTTTCTTTAGTTTTATTTATTTCAAAACATTTAATGCGTATTTGTATTGGTTTATTTACCAATTCAAAAAAATTGGTAAATAAAAATTTAAAAAATTTAAAATACCTGACACTATCTTCATTACTACAGTTCTACAGTAAGTATTGAAGTCGGGTACTGTCAGTCCCCTGACTATGGTTCCTCAGCACCGAATTCACTATTCGCCTTCTGTCTCTTCATGTAAACTTTAGAATCAGTTTCTCAGTACCCATAAAATGATTGCTGGCATTTTAATTGGGATCATGTTGAATCTACAGACCAAGTTGGGAAGAACTGACATGACCATTTCGAATTCTATCCATGATCATGTAATATTTTTCAAATTTTTTCTTTGATTACTTTCATCAGAGTTATATAGTTTTCTTCACTGAGAACTATATAGTTTGCATCTATGTTCATGGAAGATAGTAGTATGCATTTTTTCCTGTAATGTCTTTGTTTGGTTTCAGTATTGGGGTAATACCAGTCCCATAAGTTAGAAAGTATCCCCTCTGTCATTATCTGTTGTAGATTGTAGAGAATTGGTATAATTTCTTCCTTTAATTGTCTGGTAAATTTTAATAGTGAACCCATTTGGATCTGGTGCTTTCTACTTCAAAAGGTTGTTAAGAATTGGTTCAATTAATTTAATACATACAGGCCTATTCAGATCCATTTCTTCCTTTGAGTTTTAGCAGGATGTGTTTTTTAAGGAACTAGTCCATTTCTTCTAGGTTGTCATATCTGTGGGTGAGTTGTTCATAGTGTTCCTTTTTTATCCCCTTAATGTCCCTGAATCTGTATACCTCTCACTTTATTTTTTTGTCTTTCATTTTCAGTATCAGTAATCTGTGTACCCTCTCTTTTTTCCTTAGGCTAGCTAGAGGGTTATTGATTTTATTGTTCTTTTTAAAGAACCAGCTTTTAATTTCATTGATTTTTTTGTTTTCAATTTTATTAATTTTGCTCTAATCTGTATCTTTTTTTCTCATTCCTTTCATGCCTTTCTTGCTTGCTTTGGATTTAATTTGCTCTTCTTAAGTTGAAATCTTCAATTACTGATTTTAGATCATTTTTTATTTTTTATAAATGTAATTAATGCTATAAATTTTTTTCTAAACACTGCATCACTGCATCCCACAAATTCTGATGTTTTATTTTCATTTAGTTCAAAATATTTTTAAATTTGCTTGAGAGTTCTACTTTGCTTTATGTGTTATTTAGAAGTGTATTATTTAACCTCCAAGTATTTGAGCCTTTCCTGCAATCATTACATTATTTATTTCTAGTTTAATTCCATTGTTAGTTGAGAACAGGTATTTTAGGATTTATTATTTTTCAAAAACATGTCACAGAAAGTAGTCTATCTTAATGAATGTTTCATGTGAGCTGAAACGAATGTGTATTTCATGATTAATAGATGAATTAGTCTATAGAAGTCAATTATATCATTTCCCTGATAGTGTTATTGAGTTGCACTCTGTCCTCAAAGGTTTCTCTGCTTGCTGGATATGCCCATTGCCCATAGAGGGTCCTTACTTTTTAAATATAATAAAAATAATTCTATTTTTCAGTTTGTGAAAGTATAATAAGCTTATTTTTATGATATTCAGCTAATGTTTATCAATAACTAGGGATAAATTTATGAGCAAAAACAGAAAAAGTTTCTTGATCTTGAGATATCTATGGTC
Source organism: Sturnira hondurensis (assembly GCF_014824575.4). Taxonomy (NCBI): domain Eukaryota; kingdom Metazoa; phylum Chordata; class Mammalia; order Chiroptera; family Phyllostomidae; genus Sturnira; species Sturnira hondurensis. The sequence continues at coordinate 259,976 of NW_028094356.1, forward strand.
AAATATGCATGAAATAATGAATCTATAGTTAGAATCCATATCTGTTGTCATGCAGTCCAGGGTTATTCAGATTACAAGCCCTCATGAACATTTAGTCAAACTAATTTCTGAAAATAATGTGAGTAATACCAGCCTCAAACTGAAAAATGGAATACTGGTCAGACTGGAAAATTTCTCAATAAGTCCTTTTTAGAAACTAGATCTCTTTAGGAAGAAACATATCTTTTCTAATGCATTATTCATCCATTCTCTTTCAGACCCACTCCATGGTCTTTTCAACAGGGAAGTCTCTGGAATGTCAGTTCTATAGATTTTCATGCAGCACAAGACACACTAATGTTGGGAGCCATCCTGCCTGGTTTCAGGAACTGTAGCTTCATTAATGGACAAAAAAGTGCCATGGCTAGGGCTGAGTAAAAAGGCCTTGGGACCATGAGCCACTAATAAAATAGAACCTATCCTCTTGGCTGGAGCGCAGCCCCTGCCTCCCTCACTTCACCTTGCTTGGCCCTGAAAGATGGCTGGTTAGTCAATGACAGGTAAGATCCCTCGAGGGAGGGACAACCTAAGCCAGGCACAGCCACAAAAAGGGCCATCAGGGAAGGACTTAGGGGACTATAGAGAAGGGGCAGAAAGACCCTTGCCCCTCAGCTTTGTCATAGTCTGAGTCCTCCTTCTATCTTTAAGAAGTCTCCTAACCTCTTGGCTGCTTTGCTCCTCCCACCTGACTCAGCCTGAAAACAGTGCCAGAGGCAACTGCAGCTTTGTACTGGAATGGCTGGCTCCTGGGGGCAAATCTGGTGAAAGAAAGAATGTATATTGTTTTATTTGAGGATTGCTCCACCCTGTTGGTTTGAACCAGACGTCTGAGCTCAAAGCATAGGGAATGAAGCTCCCTACTTCATGATACACGCCTCAACAACCTTCTGGCGTGAGCATATCTCACTGATCCTGACCAGAGACAGTCCCTGTGCTTCTTCAACTATTATCTGTAAACAATGTCAGTTTTTCATGACTGTAGCTTTTTGGACATTAATTGATGAGCTTTATGTGAATACAATGTATCTCTGTATGAGCTGAACTCAGTAAAGACACAAGGAAGGAGATGTTTGAGACCCTTCTCCTCTTAAAGCTTAGTCATCTTTCCTCCCCAAGCAGGGAACCTGTCTGCATGGAATGGCAAATGTAGCCCAGCCCTATTGGAAAGCCCATAGGCTCGTGCTGACACACAGGATGCCAAACTGATGGATTGGCTTTCCCGTGGAAAACCAGACCTGCTTTATATCTAGGCTACTTTGAGTCTTACGCTTGCTAAAACTCCCTCACCCTGAGTTGAAGCAGAAAATGCTTACTGCATATCTTTAAAGTAACTTCCTGAAGTCTGTGCTAATTCTCCCAAGGACTGAAGTGTAACCAGACCAATTATTCTTATTGTTCCCTTGCATTTGCAACATTTTTTCCTTGTTAATATGTAGGAAGTAATCAGTAACATCCTTTCCTTTGCTATCTGTAAAAAGTAATTACCTAAAGCAAACCTGAGCATAATGAATGAAAACCTTCTCTGATGTATGATATTAGAAAATCAATAAAAGCTTATCAAGGCAAGGATCAAGGTGCTCCTCCCTTGAGAGAGTGGCCATGCCATCCTTTTTCTCCACAGGATTTAAGTGGTCCATGGGAATTTGTTCCTCTCATCCACAACACCATGGACACTGCTGGCCAGAGTCCACATCAACTTATTCTCATCCAAGGCAGCAGGGGACCTCTGTGGGTAGAGCACCCCACCACATTAAAATGTGTAAGTTCTTCTTTCCTCCAAAGGTTGTCAGGGGTAATGTGACCTGCTAAGTAGGACAAAAAGAACCTGATCTTTCTTCATCTCATATTTGCTCATTTTCTTTAAATTGAAAACTTACTGTATTCTATAGTTGAATGCTGCCTGCAACCCTGAAGAAAGCAAGCATGTTTTCTACACACTCTTTTAAAGTCAGTCTTTATTTTCAGGCAAATGCAAGTTTCTTCTTTTCTCATCCTCCACTTTGGCATTAGGAGTTCAGACTGTGGAAGCTGGGTACTGCCTGATTAGCAGTATCAAGTTCTAAATCTTAGGGAAATGTATATGGGCCCTAAAGTTATTCTTAGATATGCCTTTGAAGACAAAAGCTTTCCATTCTTGAAGGAAAGGAGAGCCAGGAAGCTGGGCTAAGGAGATACTTTTTGTTATAACTGCTTAGCCTAACTGGCCTCCAGAAAATGAAAAGGAGTAAAGGCGATTTACTGAATCCCACACGCTGAAGTAAAGGGGATTCATGTCTAATGGGAGAATCTACTCACCAGTGAATCATCAGTTATGGCACCAGCTCTGGAAAATTGAAATCCTCAGTCTCAGAAGCATCATACTTGTTTTGGAAAAACCAACCAAAGTGAAGGATTAGACAATAAACAAGTCAGTAAAAGATTAGTTAAAGAAACCACCAAATTTTTGGAGGGGGGAAACCAAATAAAATTAGGGGCTAGGCAATAAACAAATTAGTAAAATATTAGTTTTAAAGATGATTTCCATTTGTTAGCCATGTCAACAGTACAAATTTTAATGTCATGTTTTTATATTCTTTTACATATTTTTGCATACATAAAATCATTTAAGTTTTCCTGGTTGTCCTGGTGAATTGTATCATTAACCATTCAGTATAACAAAGATCTAAAAATTATGTCAGGCATGCAGGACAATATTCTCTTCCCTCTGAAGACTCGTGGGAAGATACACTAAGAAATGTCAAAATCATCTTCCCATTTTCCAACCTGAAGATTAGGCAGAACCCAGTTTCTCTCAGAAGCCACTTAAGATCATTATTCCTGTTTTTTTCTCCAATCCATTTTCAACTCATAGTCCCTGACAATACCACCCTTTGAAGATAACAAGCTCCCCAAATTTTGCCACACATTCTACTAAGTGGAATATGCTTTTATTGGGCCAAAGTTTTTGAAACTTAGATTTCAAAGTTACATCTATATGATTTAATTATTCAAGAGTTTGGTAAAGGAGTCTGTGTTCACTCTCCCCAGGTCATTCAGAGTGTTTATATTTAGATGATTTCCCCCTCTTATTTACTGACTTTAAAGGCTTTCAACAGTGCAGGAAAACAGGAACACTCTTGCCAATACTGAGTAAAATGTAAAATAACTCACCTTTTTGGAGGTTAAATGGAATTAGCATTATCTACCAAAAGGGACCATGTACACAACATCCATTAATCCCCAAATTGTAGCTCTGAACAATTTTCTTAGATAAATACTCATGCACATGTCCCAGGAACACATAGATATACAAAAGAATACTCATTGTAACAAAAACCTCAAAACATAGTCTTAGGCAACTTTTTTTGCACCATTCTTATTTTGCTATGATTGCTAACATTTAGCAAACAGTCCAACTAAATTAGCAATCAAATATGTAGATGACATATTTCTTCTCATAAAAGAAAAATGTGAAGTACAGAATAATTACAGAGAAAAAAGTCATAATGGTTTGCTTAAATTTTGTATTTTCTGTGAAGAAATATATATGATGAAAACCTTTGTAAATAGGTTTAAGTTGATTCTGTTTTGGTTAAAACCATTTCTTAAACCTTATTGCCAAGTTATGGGTTTGTTAATTTGTATTTTAATGACAGTTTATACTCAACATTATTTTATATTAGTCTCAGTTGTACAGCATAGTGGTTAAAATAATAAGGAAGAAAAAGTTGTCAAAAAAAAACTGAGTGGTGAGTCTCAAGGAGCCTGAGAATACAGGTTTGAAGGACATTATTCTTGAAGCCTGGAGAAAGGTGGTCTATATCATATGAGAAAGATATAATTTTATATTGTGAATTATTTCACTTAAAAAAGTTGATAGTAATGGATTCTCCTAGTTACTGACTCATTTAAGGGTTAATAACTCTGAAAATGACAGTTGAGTGGTATTGAGTTTTGAGTTTGAAATTAAGAGGAGTTAGTGGCAAGCTGCCCTAAATGTCAAGCACAAACTAAATATTAATTTTAAGTATAGATTCTTCAAAAACAATCCTAAAAGAGTTTTATCTTCTAAAGTTGTCTAGTGATTATTCAATAAATATGGTGAAACCTAAGACGTTTCAGAGAATGTAAAAAACAACAGTGTTGAGTGAAAAACAAGGCACATTCTACAAGAATAGCATGCACACACACATATGAGCATGTAAAACAAAGGAAATATATGTGTATATTTATACTCAGAATTTATTAAATCTTTGGAGATTAGGGTTGGGAGCCAGGGAAACATTTCACATGTGAAAGTATTTTTTATTTTATTTTTCAAAATGCATGTATTATTTTTAGAAATAGTGCTGCATTTCATCAAATTGAAGACCCTGGTACTCCTTGATTCTGTGAAAGAATATCAGCAAAAGTTTGCAGTCAATGCTATCAGAACCATCACCCACCCAACCACACTTATGAGGTAGCATTTATGGCCTTGTGTGTCCCAAGTTACTTTGATTGAAAAACAATGTAAAAGACTTAAATATAAGCCGTGAAACCATTAAAGCCCTAGAGGAGAGCATTGGCAAGAAAATCTCAGATATTCCACGCAGCAATATTTTTACTGATATGTCCCCTAGAGCAAGGACTATAAAGGAAAGAATAAACAAATGGGATCTCATCAAAATTAAAAGCTTCTGCATGGCTAAGGAAAACAGTATCAAGATAAAAAGAGAAGCAACTGTTTGGGAAAACATATTTGCCAATGATACCTCAGACAAAGGTTTAATCTCCAAAATATACAAAGAACTCACTCGACTCCACTCAAAGAAGACAAGCAACCCGATTAAAAAATGGGCAGAGGACTTGAACAGACATTTCTCCAAGGAGGACATACAGAGGATCCAGAGACACATGAAAAGATGCTCGATATCACTAGCTATCAGAGAGATACAAATTAAAACCACAATGAGATACCACTTAACGCCAGTCAGAATGGCTATCATAAACAAAGGAACAAACAACAAGTGCTGGAGAGGCTGTGGGGAAAAGGGGACCCTAGTTCACTGTTGGTGGGATTGCAGACTGGTACAACCACTATGGAAAGCAGTATGGAATTTTCTAAGAAAACTAAAAATGGACATGCCTTTTGACCCAGCAATTCCACTGCTAGGAGTATATCCTAAGAACCCTGAAGCACCAATCCAAAAGAACCTATGCACCCCGATGTTCATAGCAACACAATTCACGATAGCCAAGAGTTGGAAGCAACCTAGATGCCCATCGGTCAATGACTGGATCAAAAAACTATGGTACATTTACACAATGGAATTTTATGCTGCAGAAAGGAAGAAGGAACTACTACCCTTTGCAACATCATGGATGGAACTGGAAAGCATTATGCTGAGTGAAATAAGCCAGGTGGTGAAAGACAAATACCATATGATATCACCATTAACAGGGATCTAAACAAAACAAACAAGCAAGCAAAATATGACCAAAGACACTGAAATAGGGAACAGGCTGACAGGGTCCAGAGGGGAGAGGGGAGAGAATCATAAGGGAAAAGGGGATGGACTCACATGAACAAGTATAAAGGCCACATGGACAATAACTAAGGGTGGGGGGTGGAAATGGGAGGGAGGTGGGGAGCATGGGGTGGGGACAGGGCTGGGAATATAAGACAGAAAGCTGTACTTGAACAAGAATTAAATTAAAAAATTATTTAAAAAAAGAAAAGGAAAACAATGTTAAAACATTAATATAAATTGTTAAGAAAGAACACTAAAAATTATAAATTAAAACTATGCTAAGCAATTTTCATTATGTTGTACAACTGAAATTAATATAGTGTTTTATACCTCAATATTATATCTCAATAAATATAGCTATTGATTAATCTTCAATTCAACAAATTTATTAAGTCCAAGTTAATTTTCTAGGGACAAGTAGGTATCTTACAGCTATTTTTGTTCTAAAGGCTAACTCAGGCATATAATACACTGTAAATTTCTGCTAGATTATATATACTCTTCATTACTTTAATTATTTTCTTAAATGGTTTAATGCTAAGAGACTATCTTTTGTGGTTTATAATTATTTAAACAGAGTAATATACAACCAAATTGTGTTATGCCAGTCTCAAATTGCTTAATTTCTAGAAAAAAGATTTGCTTAATTGCTTAATTTCTAAAAAAAGATTTGATTCGCAGAATCCAAGCCTAATGAATTCCATTACGTTGATGTTCCATTACATTTTCATTGTTATCATTGTCCTGGAGTGAGTACAGACTGGCACTTGATTGCCTATTTCTTTATTAACATTGGATTCTACTTCAGCACATTAACAGAGGTTCTTGGTGTAATGGTGAAATGCAAAGTGTATGCATTTTACTCATGTCTAGATCTAGAAATCCAAGTGTGATCATAGCACTGGGATTTGCATGAGCTTTCATTTCCTCTAATCTGATCTCTCCTTCTACCAATAGGGGGAAAAAAACTCCGAAGAGGTCAGACCAGAATGCAGCCTTCTTAACCCCATTTTACAGTCAGCAACAATGTGGTCTGGCCAGACATCCTTGGTTGAGCTTCCCTAGTGCCTAGATCAGGCTTTTGCATGTGCATAGTGAGAGCAGCGGAATATCCTGGGCTGCTGGGAGTTATCATGAGCTCAATGTTTAGATGTAAATATAAAAGTAACAGCCCACCCGTGATGCCACCTCAGACCTGCAAAGCCAGTTTTAAAAATCCAACCTTCAGCATAGTCTTTGAAAGGGCAGGTCCCTCCTGGTTTCAGCCAACACCAAACCAAAAACACATAACTATAGTAGCGGTCTTACTGTGCAAACATAGTTGCCAGAAATGAGCAAACAATCCTAAATGGAAAACAAACCAGAAACCCTGACATTTAATTACTGAGGTTTAAAATCCTTGGCAATGAAGGGAAAACAGCATTCTTGGAACTTGCACAAATACACACACTAAAGAGTAAAAAGAGAAATCAATTATTTCAGAGTAATAGAATTGGGTTAAAATTTTCTCTTTCCAATTGTTAGTATAATGTACTAAGTCTATACATAATTTACTAGCACTTCCTTTATAATCTATTGTTATGACTTCTGTGGATTTATATAACTTTTGTTGAATATTCTTTTCTTGGCTTCCAAAAATTTCTCTGTGGCTTTGCCCAGTTTTGAGCTTTTGTTGTCTCTTGTGCTGCTCTGTGAATCTGCATTTATGTACTTTCTCTCAGGCATCGGAGCTTCATACTTTGGGAAATGTAAGGCTTGTGGCTAAGGAGCTGAATGGTGGTGGTTAGTCTCTCCATCTGTGACAGGGATGGACTTCCCTGTCTTTATGAATTTTGTTACTTTGTGTTTTCAACATTAAGCCCAGCTGCACTTTCCACTTTGGCCTGTCTTGTATCTTTGCACTTTCTTTTTTATTATTATTTTTAAATATATTTTATTGATAATGCTATTACAACTGTCCTATCCCCCCTTTACTCCCCTCTGCCCTATATACCCCCTCCCACCAGCATTCCCTCCCGCCCCACTTTAGTTCATGTCCGTGGGTTGTACATATTAAGTTCTTTAGCTTCTACATTTCCTATGCTATTCTTAACCTCCCCCTGTCTATTTTCTACCTACCATCTATGCTACTTATTCTCTGTACCTTTACCTGCTTTCCTCCCACTCCCCCACTAATAACCCTCATTGTGTTCTTCATTTCTGTGATTCTGTTCCTGCTCTAGTTGTTTGCATAGTTTGTTTGTTGTTTGTTTTTTTAGATTCTGTTGTTAATAGCTGTGAGTTTGTTATCATTTTACTGTTCATATTTTTTATCTTCTTTTTTTAGAGAAGTCCATTTAATATTTCATATAATAAGGGCTTGGTGATTATGAACTCCTCTAACTTGACCTTAGCTGGGAAGCACTTTATCTGCCCTTCCATTCTAAATGAAAGCTTTGCTGGATGGAGCAATCTTGGATGTAGGTCCTTGTCTTTCATGATTAGGAATACTTCTTTCCAGCCTTTTCTTGCCTATAGGTTTCTTTTGAGAAATCAGCTGATGGCCTCATGAGAAATCCTTTGTAGGTAACTCTCCTTTTCTCTTGCTGCTTTTAATATTCTCTCCTTCTCTTTCATCCTGGGTAATATGATGTACCTTGGTATGTTCCTCCTTGGGTCCAACTTCTTTGGGACTCTCTGAGCTTCCTGGACTCCCTGAAAGTGTATTTCCTTTGCCAGATTGGGGAAGTTCTCCTTCATTATTTGTTCAAATAATTTTCAATTTCTTGCTCTTCCTCTTCTCCTTTTGACACTCCTGATTCAGATGCTGGAAAATTTAAAGGTATTCTGGAGGTTCCTAAGCCTCTTTTTTTTTTTGAATTCTTGTTTCTTCATTCTGTTCTGGTTGAATGTTTATTCAATTAGAATATATGGAGAATTTATTCTCCATTCTTATTAAATTTATTCAGTCAGGGTGTTCTTGTTTCTACCTTCTTCTCCAAACCCTTGATTTGAGTCCTGGTTTCCTTCCTGTCACTGTTGGTTCCTTGTAGATTTTTCTTTATTTCACACAATGCAACTTTCACTGCTGCCTGGGTCTTTTCTATGCTGTTGAAGTACCCAGTGAGTTCCTGGAGCACCCTGATAACCAGTGTTTTTAACTGTCCATCTGATAGGTTGGCTATCTCTTCATCATTTAGTTGTATTTTTTCTGGAGCTTTGACCTGTTCTTTCATTTTGCCCCTCTTTTTTTTTTTGTCTTGGTGAGCCTATTACATAGTAAGGGGTAGAACCTTAGGTGTTCACCAGGGTGGGGCAACCCAGGTTGCTGTGTTGTGACTCTATGTCGGGGAGGGGTCCAAGAGGGAACAGTGCTAGTTCCTCTGCTCTCTACTGGCTTTCAGTCACTCGCCTCCCTCTACCTACAGCAAATTGGGCCTTTCTGGTGCTGATCCTCAGGTAGGTGAGTTTGTGCACACTCTAGGACCCTGTGTGTCTTTCCAGCAAACTCTCCTGTGAGGCTGGGAGTTTCTCCTTTTACTGCCTCAGTCCCCAAAGGTATTTTCAGTCAGAGGCTTTAAGGCTTTATCTCCCCGAGCTGGAACCCTGGGTTTCAAGATCTGTCTCACTCCCTAGTTATTCCTCCTGGTTTATCTGCAAGAGAATGTGGGACCACCCAGTCCACCAGCTGCCACTTGGCCCTGAGTCCTCTCCACCTGGCTGTCCATCTCTCTCAAGCTTCCATACAGTTTGATTTTTCTGTCAGTTCTGGTTGTTAAATTTGTTGTTGTCTTTCTTTTGGTTGTGGGAGGAGGCACAGTGTGTCTACCTATGCCTCCATCTTGTCTGGAAGTCTGCACTTTCTTTTATTATTATTATATTTTGTTGAATTTATTGAGGTGATATTGGTTAATGAAATTATATGATGGAAACCAAAAAAACAAGAACTTATTTATAATAAAATGTGTATTTATTCTTACATGTTTAAACTTCAGTCACTCTCAAAGTACCCTCTATTTAATGTAAAACACACATGAACATGTTTTTTCCATGGATCAAAACAGCTTTTGAACTCATTGATTTTGATGTCTTCTAGTGCTTCTGACATTTTTGTTTGTTTGTTTCACCTCTTCCACTTCAGCAAAATATTTCCCTTTGAGGACTTTTTCACTGGGGAAACATAAAAAAGTTGCTTGGGACTAGATTGAATGAATAGAGAGGGTGGGGCACAGGAGTCATGCTGTTTTAGTCAAAAACTGCTGAACACTCAGCTCAGTATGGGCAGGTGTGCTTGTAAATCATCCACCATGAAATGGGCAAATGCATTGAAAGACTTCAAAAAGAAATTTACTGAAGCTGAAAAATTTACTGAGTCTCTCACAACAACCCCAGCTGGTTCGCTATTGCAGATGGGTTCCTAGAACACTCACCTAGCAGGGCAATTCAGTACTATAAGGAGTCCACCCTCCATAAAATAAGTCTGGTTTTTGGGGGTCCCCCCTCATATAGGTTTAAAGTGTACAATTCTAATAACTCATGTATATATTGTATTGTATTCCCCATCCAAAGCTGATCTCCTTCCACCACTATTTAATCCTCCTTTATCCTCTTCGACTTTCCCTACTCCCCTTTCTCTCTGGTAATCACCATATTGTAGTCTGTGTCTATGAGGATTTTTTGCATGTGTATTTAATCCCTGCACTTTTTCACGCAGTTCCTTAATCCCCTTTCCCTCTGACAGATGTTAGTCTTTTCTCTGTATCTGATTCTGTTTCCATTCCATTTGTTTATTTTGTTAATTAGATTCCACATATCAATGAATTCATTTTCTCATGGGTTCCAGGGTTTGTTCTCATGTCATCTCAGTGTTGGCATGTCTTTTGTATAACAGAGCTAGAGGTTAGCTATTCTATATACTAAAAAGAAAATTTGCTCTGGAAATTTTTATGCTCCAGCCCATGTGGTTCAGTTGTTCGAAGTGTTGTCCCCTAAATCAAAAAGTAATGGGTTTGATTCCTGGTGAAGGCACATACCCAGGTTGGGGGTTCAATCCCTAGTTGGGCTGTGTACAGAAGGCACCTGATTAGTGTTTCTTTCTCACATCAATATTTCTCTCCCTCTCTCTTTCTCTCTCTCTCTCTCTCTCACCTCCCTCCCCCTTCTTCTCTCTACAAAATCAATGAACATATCCTTGATATGTTCATTAAAATTAAAATTATTTTTTTAAAGGAATCTTTATCTCAATACATGATCACTTTAAGGCGTCTGTGCCTTTGTGAGTAGCAGTCTGCTTTTCTTCTTCTCTTCCAGGATCACTTTTTTTATTCCTTACCATAACAAACTATGAAGAATAAAAACCATCAAGGTCAGGCTGAAACTGGAAGCCTATAACTAAGATATTTTCATATTTTTCTGATTATTAAAGTTATCTGTGTAAAAATGTTGTTAAATGTGGTTTTAATTATTAAAATAAACTCTACTATTGCACTTTCTAGAGATTACTTCAATTAATATATTCATGTCTGTCCAGAATTTTACATAAATGAGTATGTGCATGTGTTTATATGTGTGGGAGATTAGTTTTACATACTTGAGACTATAATGTCAATACTTTTTGCTAAATTCTCACCTGAAGATACATTTACTAATTTGAGAGAGAGGGAGAGGAAAAGAGAGAAAGACCTTTTGGTTCATGGGATGACACTCTAATCAGGCCATAATGCCAATACTTTTTCAAAATGCTTGTCTAATTCTCTTCAAGAAGTAGATGTGAGACATAAGATTGATAAATTAGTAATCTCATTGGTTCTTCTCATTGGTTCTTTAGCCTTTTTTAATGTGGGATTTACTTCATAGTAAAACACTTTTGCTCTTATAGGTTCTCAGTTTTTCCTTGAAAAATTAAAATATCCCTGGTGGGTGACATCCTTTGATTGCTTTATCTTCATTTATTTTTCAAATCAAATTAGAAAAGTATCAGTGTTAGCCGATATTTTATTTAGAACTACCAATCTGCTTATTTTATGGAAGGACAGAAGAAATGAATTAGTATTTATGAGGGATCTCCTGGGAGTTCGGTGGGCTCTAGGAACCTTATATACAAATTGTATTTAATTCTCAAGGCATTTAAGTTATTGTGTGGGTATTTCTAACATTCATGAGGCATCTGACCCTGCAGGTAGTCACTTTGCTGCTGAGTATTTGCGCCTAATTAAAACTTCAAGTTGACTTGACTCCAAACCCCAAGTTCCTTCTCACATTGTACCATCTCCATACAGTCTTATCATAGTGCATGAATAAGGAAACCATGATAATACAAACCTCAGTAAATCGGAAGGTCATACCAGATGACTGCACTGAGTGTGACCCTGCCTGTTCTCCTGAATCCTCAAGCATTGAAGGATGCCACTTGTTCAAATACTTACAGAATCTTTGTTAGGTTTGAAGTAGTTCACAAAACATCCTTTTTATTATTTACTTCACCCAAAAATCTTTTTATTATTTACTTCTTCTTAATACCCCTTTTCTTTGCATCCCAGTCTACCCTTGAGAGGCAGCTACCTTAGCAAAAGATTTATTACCTCAATCACCATGGATATGCAGAGCCAAGGACAACAGGATATTTATAAAGCCCTCCAGAATCATGTGACTATTTATAAAAGCAAACATTATCCCTAAAGAATTGGTGTATGGAGTTTCACAATGCCTACCACAAAAAAATGTGCAGTATTAAAAAGAAGCAAATAGTCCAAGTTAAATAAAAAATTGTGACTATTAGAAAATATGTTTCAATCAGTTGGAAAGACTTTTCAATAAGAAACTAAAACATGTATTTGTTTTACAATCCCTGCTGGTGAAATTTAAAAGCCTAAAGAAATTGTCTACTAAGGATATGCTAAATGTTTTTACAAATAAGATTTTTATCCTTAATTTTTAGAATGGAAAGGAGTTTACTTATAAACTAGTATAATTATTACATTTTATAAGTATGATTAAATTATTTGCCCAAGGTCACATATATTATTTACTATAAAAATAAATCAATTCAATGATATAACACTTATACCTTCTATAACTAAAATTTTTGGTTCAAGACAACAAAATATTGTTACTCTCATTTTTATTTTACACAAAGATTTTATTAAAAATAGCAAATGGCCTTTTTTTGCTCTTTTCAACAAATAGCTTATGATTGCAATTTCTTTTATCCTTCTATGTTTTTAAATTTTATGTTTGCTTTTATCTTTATTATTTCTTCCTTTTCCCAGCTTTGGATTTATTTTGCTATTCTTTTTCCAGTTTTTAAGATAGAAACTTTAATTATTTATTGTACCATGTCTAAAGTAAATTTTTATTCCTATAAATTTCCATCAAAATATTACTTTAGTTGCATCTCACAATTTTTTAACTTTATGTATGTATGTATGTTTGTATTTATAAGAGAAAGAGAAATATCAATGTAGCAAACATCTATCATTTGCTGCTCATATGCAATCCATTTGTGGACTGAAACTGCAACCCAGGCCCTGACCAGAATTGAACTGTTCACTTTGAGGAATGATATCCAACCAACTAAGCCACACCAGTGAGAGCAGCATGTCATGAATTTTGATATGTTGTACTCTTACTTTTCTTCAGTTTAAATTATTTTCTAATTTCCTGTGTGACTCATTTATTTAGAAGTATGGTGTTTAATTTACAAATATATACAGATTATTCAGAAAACTGAAGACAGCTTCTCCACTCCAGAGCCTACTGAAATTATTCAGATTAGGTAATCCTAGGCCTATTTACCACATCTCACTTGTTTCTTCCACAGAAACCACAATAAAAGCTCTTGCCCATGTTTTTCCCTAACCATCTGCTTCCTCACCAATCATGGTGCATCCCCCATGTGGCCTCAGAATGATGTGGAATGACTCCTCCTCTTTGGGACTGTGGTGATAGTGTTGCATACAAACTCCAGGTAAAATACTGGAGTGGTATTAATGGTAGTGATGAATAAAACTAGTTTATTGAGCAGTAGGATATTACAATGAAATGTATTTCCTCGATATTATTTTAAGTCAAACTCTGTTGGTATTTTTTTGTGATCATATTTCCCAGAGATTCTTAAAGAATCATTTTATTTTATTTTAAGTATATTTTATTGATTGTTCTGTTAAGTTGTCTCAATTTTTTTTGCCTTTGTCACCATCTGCCCAGAACGCCCCTTCTCTCCAGCAAGCCCCAACTTAGTTCACATCCATGATTCATGCCTGTAAGTTCTTTGGCTTCTCCTTTTCCTTTACTATTATTAACATTCTCTGTTTATTTTGTTCATACCAGTTATGACCCCTTCACCATTTCCCCCTTTCTTTTCCTTCTCTTCCTCCTCCCAACTAATAACCCTCCAAATGACCCCCATACCTATGATTCTATTCTTGTTCAGGTTGTTTGCTTAGTTTGTTATTGCTTTTGTGTTTATTTTTTAGGTTCAGTTGTTGATAGTTGTGACTTTGTTGTCATTTTAATGTTCAGAGTTTTGATATTGTTTTTCTTAAATAAGTCCCTTTAACATTTCATCTAATAACAGCTCAGTGATGATGAATTCCTTTAGCTTTACCCTGTCTGTGAAGCACTTGATCTGCCCCTCCATTTTAAATGATAGCTTGCTGGATAGATTAATCTTGCTTGTAGGTCCTTGCTTTTCAAGACTGAGTATTTTTTGACAGTCCGTTCTTACCTGAAAAATTTCTTTTGAGAAATCAGCTGACAGTCTTATGAGAACTCTTTTGTAGGTAACTCTCTGCATTTGTTTTGATGCTTGCAAGATTCTCTCTTTGTCTTTAACCTTTGGTATTGTAATTATGATGTGTCTTGGAGTGAGCCTCTTTGGATCCAACTTCACTGGGACTCTGTGTTTCTTGGACTTGCATGACTATTTCCTCTACCAAATAAGGGAAGTTTTCTTTCACTATTTTTTTTCAAATAGATTTCCAGTTTCTTGCTCTTTCTCTTCTTTTTCTGGAACCCCTATAGCGTGAGTATTGGATCTCTTGAAGTTGTCTCAAAAGCTTCTTATACTACCCTCATTTTTTGGTTATTTTTTCTTCTTGTTGTTTTGATTGGTTGTTGCTCCTTCATTATGTTCCAAATCATTGATTTGATTCTCTGCTTCATTCATGGTATTATTGTTTCCCTGTAAATTGTTCTTTATTTCAATTAGTGAATTCTTCATATCTGACTGGATCTTTTATTGCTGCTGAGGTCCTCACTAAGTTCCCCAAGCATCCTTATAATCAGTGTTTTGAACTCTTATACATTGATATATCTGATACACTGCTTATTTCTATTTCATTCAGTTCTTTTTCTAGAGTTTTGGTCTGTTGTTTCATTTGGGTCATGTTTCTTTATCTCCTCATTTTGGCAGCCTCCCTGTGTTTGTTTCTATGTATTAGGTAGAGCTGCTTTGACTCTGTGTCTTGGTAGTGGGGCCTAATGTAGTGGATGTTCTGTAGGGTCCCATGGCACAGTCTTTCCTGTCACTCCAGCTGGTTATTCAGGGTGCACCCTTCATGGGGCTGAGTATGCCCTCCTCTTGTAGTTCAGCCTTGGTTGCTATTGACAAATCTATGGGAGGAATTTACCCAGGCCTGTCAGCTATAAGGATTGGCTGTGACTATTCACCATCAACCTCCACACTTCATGGACAGTCAGTTGAGCAGGGTCAGGGTGGTGGTGCTCCAAAGTGGTCTTTAGCTGTCCACTGGGTGCACTGGCCCTGGGGTTTCCCAGGTGGTCAACCCCCAACTGTGTTTTGCCTGGGGCTGCCCTTCCTGAGCTATAAAGCAATCTGAGAAAGCTGCTACGTGTGCTGGGCTGGCAGATTACCAGGTGAGGCCAAGCTGTGGAACCAGTCTGGGTGCTGCTAGTGCCTAGCCTGGATCTCACTGAAGCCAGCTGTTGCTTGTTTGATAGGATTTAAGAATTTGTGATACATGAGCCAGGAACAGTCATTCACATTGGAAAAGCAGCTTGGGTAGACCCATATGTAGGGTGGGGCAGAGTCTCTAGGGACCTCCAGGGTATGTCAAACAGTGTTAGCCCGTTTGATGGAGTCTCAAATATGGCATCAGCCTGCTGGCTCCATGGCTCTGTGTAGGGGGACAGAAAGGGTACAGTGGCCTCTATTCACCCCAATACCAGATGCTTTAGCCTCCATGTATGCCACTGATGCCCTTCAAGCTGCCATGCCAGTGCTAGAGCTCAGAGAGAGTAAGTCTGAGTAGGTGAGTCGGTGTATAGGTTCTTCCTTTCTTTTACTTTCTTTTTTTATTGTTGTTCAAGTACAGTTGTCTCCATGTCCACCCCCTCCCCACCCATCCCACCCTCTATTTTAACCCCTTTGGTTTTGTCCTGGGCCTTTTATAGGTGTTCCTGAAAACACTTACTCCTTCTTTCCCCCATTATCCCCTCCCAACTCCCCTCTGCTTACTGTCAATTTGTTCTTAATATCAGATATCTCTGGTTATATTTTCCTTGATTGTTTGTTTTGTTGATTTGGTTCCAATTATAGGTGAGATCATATAATATTTGTCTTTTACTGCCTGGCTTATTTGACTTAGCATAATGCTCTCCAGTTCCATCCATGCTGTTGCAAAGGCTAGGAGCTCCTTTCTTTCTGCTGTGAAGTATTCCATTGTGTAAATACCATAGTTTTTTGACCAATTCTTTACTGATGGACACTTAGGTTGCTTCCAGCACTTGGCTATTGTGAATGGTGCTGCTATGAACATTGGCGTGCATAGGTTCTTTTAAACTGGTGTTTCAGGGTTCTTAGGAACTGCCAGGTCAAAAGGCAGTTCCATTTTTAATTTTCTAAGGAAATTCCATACTGTTTTCCATAGTGACTGCACCAGTCTGCCAACAGTGCACTAGGGTTCTCTTTTCTCCACAACCTCTCCAACACTTGTTGAATGTTGATTTGTTTATGATGGCCATTCTCACTGATGTGAAGTGGTACCTCACTGTGGTTTTAATTTGCATGTTTCTGATGGCTAGTAATGCTGAGCACCTTTTAATATGTCTCTGGGGCTCTGTATGTCCACTTTGGTGGAATGTCTATTCAAGCTCTTTGCCCATTTTTTAATTGGCTCGTTTGTCTTCCTGGAGGGGAGTCATGTGAGTTCTTTATGTATTTTGGAGATCAAACCCTTGTCCAAGGTATCGTTGGAAAATAAGTTGTCCCATATGGTTGGTTCTCTTTTCACTTTAATGCTGTATTCTTTAGCAGTGAAGAAGTTTTTCATTTTGATGAAATCTCATTTCTTCATTTGTTCCTTTATGTTCCTTGTTCTAGAGGACATATTGGTGAAAATATTGCTGTGTGGAATACAGGGGACTTGTGAAATTCAGTGATGCGGTCTCCTTTATCTCCTGTACTTGCTACTCATTGGATGCCATTTATGTTGACTTTCTGGATGTATTTGGGTTTTGATTTTTGTTGGGTCATTCTTTGATGGGTCCTTCCCTTCAGCTATTTGAGTGAAGGTCCCTCCGCCCACCATATCTTGTATGCTGTTGTGCAGATGCTGCCAGAAGAACACCACAAAGCCCAGGGAACAAACCCACATCCGCAAAATAACTCACCGTGAAATCTCAGTATCAACTGCAAATGAACCGGTATTAATAAGGTTGTAAAGAGATTAAGACTATTATAAAAATGAGAGAAATAAACTATAGTAAAAAGTCTAGTACTATTATGCACAAACTTGCTGAACAAGGAAGGAATGTTAAAAAGCTATGCAGGAAAGAAAATATCACTAATCATAGAGAAGACCACAGTGGTTTTTGCCTTTCTTATTTACCACTGTTGTTCTTTTTTTTCTTTCTGGATCCCATTCTAGTGGTGTCAGATGTTGACCCCGTCTGATCTTAGGCAGCCTGCTCTCAGACTACCAGAGATATGCTTTCTATAGTTGTCTCCTTCAGTTGTTAATCAGTCACTTTGCACTCCCAAGTTCAGGCTTAAGCCCCATAGGAAAGGGCAAATTTTCTCCTGGGGTTAGGCCTATTGCTTCCCCTCAGGCTACTGCTGCTTGGAGGGTAGTGGTCTGCCTGAGCAGGATGGCTGCTGAAGTGTGAGAGACAACTGAGCCCTGAGATCCTGGTGGCTGCTTTCTCACTTCTTTTCCCAAAGCCTCTGTCTCCAGACTCTCCTGAAGCATCTCTAGTCCACTCCTCCACCCCCATTTTGCCAGGGATTTGTGTTTGTGGCTGTCTCATTTAGTTATTAATCTAGTCTGCCTACACTCAGCAGTCAGGCTTAAGCAACACAGATCTGACCAGAGTCTCTCTTGTGGATGCAGCTGTTGTTTCCATTCAGGTTGCTGCCACTCAGAGGGGAATGGTCTGCCTAAGTATGAAGGCTGTCACCATTTGAGGGATGACTCAGCAAGGGGTTCCTTGAAGCTAGTTTCTCTGCACCCTCCCCAAAGCTTCCATCCCCAGTCTCCTCTTAAGCATCTTCAGCCCGCTCTGTTCCCACCTTTGCTGGAAACTTGGGTAAGTGACAGCAAATGAAATTTCTGTGCAGGCCCTTTAAATGGCTCTTTGCTTCTCCAGCCATCTATCTGGCAGAGAGCAACTTGCTGCTTTTGGCCGTAGGTTGTTATCTGTATATTTTTTTGTGCTCTGATATTCTAGGCTAGGGATCCCAGCCTAAGGTTTAGAGCCGATTCTTCTCAGGGGGATCTAAACTGCCACTTAATTATCCCTCTGGCATTGCCACCTGTGAATGCTCAGCCAACCCTCTCAAGTCTCCACCACATTCCTTACCAGACAGGTTGTGCCAAAGGTGGTTCTTCTGTCTGAGATTATATGGCCTCTCTCTCTTTCAGTCTCTTTCAGTTGTTTGTTCTGGATAATTTCTCCACAATTTAATTGTAATTCCAGATTGGTCCTGGTAGGAGGTTAATGTGGCTTCCATTCACTACTGTGCCATCTTGCTGCCCTTCATGTATAGGTTCTTTATGAGAAACTGTTTGAAGCTCTAGAATTTTAGTCCAACTCAACCCCCACTATTTTTTACAACTGGAAATTGTGGGGACTTATATTCCTGGCACTGGAACCCTGGGCTAGGGTGCTTGGTATGGAGCTAAAACTCCCTCGCTCCTGAGATAGCCCTCCCAAATTTTTATCCACCACACATGGGTGAGAGACCCACCTGTTCCACTTCTGTGCCCCTCCTCCCAGTCTTGATGGATGTGATTTCTTTAATTCTGTAGTTGTCAGACTTCCAGTCAACTCGATTTCTGAAAGCTCTGAGTGATGGCTAATCCATATTTCAGTTGTAATTTTGATGTGGTTGTATAAAGAGGTAAACCCATGCCTGCCTATGCCGCCATTTTGACCAGAAGCCATAGTATTTTTTCCTGCTCCTGAACAACCATCTGATCTGATATAGAGATGCCTAATTATATGCATTTATAAATTGTCTAGCCAATGTGATTTAAAACTTCAATCTATTATCCAACTCAATTTCATCTCTCCTCCTCACTCTGTCTCAGGGAGGGGGGATTCCAGTTTCCTTCCCAGCACTCTAGGACCTCAAGAGTCCACTTCTTATTCCAGCAATCATCTTGAGGTTGCCACATACTGCCTTCTCCTTTTCCCTCTGTAGTCCTTTACATACATGGTGCCACTGAGGACATCTTCTGAGAGCAAGGCATGCTGAAATGCAGCATTCGTTTTCTTTTTTTAACTATACAGTGACAATTACCAATCAACTTTTATTGACTACTAATTATAAGTGTCACCAAGAAGAAGAATGCCACCCAAACTGCATGAGACATGTAAAACTCCTCCAAGAACTCTCTTATCATGCTCAGTTCTGTTCAATGGGAAGTGCTCACATGAGCCTTCCTCTAGCATACAGCTGGTTAGTGAAATGCTTCTCCAATTCTTGAGATGCCTCCATTTCTATGAGCAACTTTCTTAAACTGCTCCTCTCTCACTCAGCTTTAAGTATGTTATATTAAATATGTCTCTTGAGTCTAGGCCTGTTGCTCAGATTTTCACTTATTTCACTGGTTACTGTGTATACTCCGTCCACTGTGTAAGGTGGTGGATGCTTTTGATGTGAAGATGAATGAGCTGTGGTCTTTCTCCTCAGGTGGCTTGTCTTCTGGCAAATCTTCTAGAAAACGGGGTTTGTGGGTTATATTGTGAGCACATAATTCACAGGGCCATAGTGCCTTTGAAATATGTTGAGTTTGTTTAAATGTCCAGATCTTTTTATTTTTCTCAACTTACAGAAGCAATTTAAATAAATGAGAAATTGAAACCTTCTCTAAGCTACTGGATAGAGTGCTAAATTCTATGTTAGTTGGGTTTTAATCCAATAATATATTGAACATATTTCTTAAGTTAGACTAGGCAATCCTATGGTAACAAACTTCAAAATTATAGTGACTGTCTGAACACACAGTTTTTTGGATTTTTTTTTCTGTACAGGAAAATGTTGGTTGGAGTTCTCAGTACTCAAGAGAAGCTACCCTCCCTATGATTATTCATTAGTCCAGATTTCTCACTTGATGAGAAAGTGATGTTGTTGCTAAGAAAATCAGAGGAAAGTCACAAATAGTTCTACTTTGAGCATTGGTACATATGGATAAGTCGGAGATTGCAAGGGCCTTTGACACGCCAGGGTATCGAGTTACCATCATAGGGCTACACAGAGTTACTGGTGGAGAAGCATGTGAAAGGCTGCTGCCTCTGTACCTAATCAGGGGACCTGAGTTTGCCAGTATTCTCAGGAGACAGAAGGACAGACAGAGGTCTGAGAGTACTTTTTTTGATTAGTCTTTCACTATCTAAACACAAAGACCTTCAGATGGCAACATGACTTCTAGTTTTAAACCTTGCGTGTGTTTCTCTTTGAGCAAATTCTAACTCAGAATTATATAGGGAAGGAAATTCTTCAAACATATTTGTAGTTTAGTTAACTGAACACAGACAGTGAAAAGCATGACTTTCACCTCCCAGTTCTTACATGAAATGGCCTGGAATTTACTACTTTCACCTCCCAGTTCTTACATGAAATGGCCTGGAATTTACATGTTTCTATTCGTAATTCATTAAATAGAACTAGTCATGTGATCTCAACTTCAAGGGGCTGGGAAATGGGGGAAAACACATTACCATTGATTCAGTGATCATTAAGTGTACTTGCCATACTTACAATGTCAGAAGGAGGCATTTACAAATGTCCAACAAACTGTATATGTGGTCAACTTGACCTCTAACAAAAAATTGGGACAGCCATAATAGCATAATCAATAAAATATATTAAAATATTTTATTTGAGTATGTGTATTTGTTTTATTGAAATTTTTACAATGTTAGAACTATCATTACTCTAATCAAAATTTTATCTGCCTGAAAATTCTGGTTGTCATTCTTAGTTACTTTCATGGAAAGGCTCTCTGGAGAGAATTTTTTGTTTCCTTGACACTTCCCTTGTTTTCTTTCATAGGTCTAAGTATTATTAAAGCAGTTCCCAACACTGAATTGTCCTAATTGTACCATTCAGCAGCCCTTGGAGTATAGTTTAAACTACATTGTCTTTGGTGGGTGGAGAGCAAGAAAGAAGTAATAAAATGTAATATTAAAGGAACCTTGCAAATTAGAAAACTAATAGTGTTCCTGTATATGATCTTGTGGCAAATTTGATTTTACCTGAAGTGGAACTATGAATGGTTAAGGAAGGTATATTTCTACTGAATCTTATAAATACAAAAGTTACTCATTTTATATTAATGGTATGAGTTATTCTGACATTATGAGGAGTGCAATCTATTTGTCAATGTATGACTCTTCCACTCAAGACTGTTATATAACAGCAATAATAGTAGCCAACATGAACCCACTGCTGGTCTCCAGATGGAAGGAAGAAAGAATTAAAGTTCTCTTTTTGTTAAAAAGAAAAAAAGACTTCCTAACACCAAGGCAAATAAATTTTTTTATGAATTTGTTGAACTAGCCCAAAGTTATTGGATGACAAATTAATACAGAACTTTATCAATTTGAAATTAAAGTTAAGCATAATTAAATTATAAAATGAATGAGATATAAAAATTACTCTTTTGATATTTGTATGCCCGTGTTCACAGCAGCATAAATCAAGATCATCAAAGGTTGTAAATGACCCGTCTGTTCAACAATAGATGAGTGAATAAATAATTTGTGGATATGCATATTATGAAATATTAGTTAGCCTTTAAAAGGAAGGAAATTCTGACCCATGGAGCAATATGGGTGAACCTTGAAGACATGAACAAACCCTGTGTGATTCTATTCAGATGAGGTACCTAGAATAGTCAGATTCATAAAAATGGAAAGTAGAATTGTGTTTGAAAAAGGCTGAGGAGAGGAGAATATGGGAAGTTAGTGTTTAATGAACATGGAGTTTCACTTTGGGAAAATGGAAAAGTTCTGAAGATGGATGTTTGTGATAGTTGCACAATGTAAATGTGTTAATACCAATGAACTGTACAATTAAAATGGTTAAATTGCTGAATTTTATGTTATGTATTTTTTCCACAATAAAAAATAAAACAAGCCTGGCCAAGTTGCTCAGCTGGTTGGAGCATCACTTCATGCATCGAAAGGTTGCGGGTTGGATCCCAATGCCCCTGTCCCCCCTGGCACATACCTAGGTTGGGGGTTCAATCCCTGGTTGGGGTGTATACAGAAGGCACCCAATCAATGTTTCTTTCTCACATCTCTCTCTCTCCAAAATCAATAAACATATCCTTAGGTAAGAATTTTAAAAATTAATAATAAAAATTAAAAAAGCAAATATATTTTAAGACTTCAGATTCTTAGAATATGAAACCATTTAATGTCAATTAAGTGTCATTATGAACATATGATAGATTCTGACTAATAGAAGATACTATATTTTGCAAAACAGTGCCCAGTCTTGAAGAATGTTGACTTTTACTACTACAGCCTTCAGATGATGGGGGTGTCAAGTAAAATCAGGGATTCCCACTGACACCTTCCATTGCTTTTTCAGTGGGACATTTGTGATGACATTGAGATGCATAAAGCATAATGTTAAGTTTAAACATGTTAAGTTTACTGTATGAATTTCAAAGAGGAAATGCTAGTCAAGATCAAATGGGTTAAGGTGTTCATGCTGGAAAGGACAATCCTTTCTCAGTCCTCATCTAAGACACCTGGCTTAATCTGCTTTATACCAGCAGCTGACTCATCCATGAAGAAGGTACATTTTGCATTGGGCACTTGAAATTGTTGGCTACTATTTTAACAAACTCAACCCTTGGCAGAAGCAGCAACAGCACCAAATCCAGGAAACTGGGGTTTTGCCCTTGTTTCTAAGCTCAAAATAACATGTGTTGAAAACCCCTAAGAAAATAGTAAGATCCCTGGAGATGAAATCATCACTCTTTAAGCACAACTCTGCCACCAAAACTTATTGAGCCCATTAGGAAATCACTCTCTCTCAGCTGAGTTTCCTCATCTGCAAGTTGAGGTTGTTTACAGCCAATTGCTTTTATTGCTAAGTGACCCTGGTCACAAATGATCCACTCTCATGTATTAAGAAACGCAAAGTGATTCATGGAATAATGGCACTGAGTCAGCCAGGCTGACCCATAGCTTTTCAAAATAATAGTAATAAATCCACCCAAAATATCTTTAATTGTAAAAGAAAAATATATTTGGTATAGGAACATTTAACCATAAACTAATGAATGCTGGTGATGACTCTTGATTTAGGGTCTTGAACACATGTGTAAAAGCAAGTTTCACTTACATTATATTATGTGCTTAATTTTCTTATCACACATAAATAATATTCTCTTCCTCTTTGGTGCAATGATTGAATGACCTCACAGTGAAGAATGAAAATTTATTCTTCTTTTCTGTCCAAATGGGTTCCAACTCAGGATCTTCTCAACTGATCCTTTACAATAAAAGATACCCCATTGTCTAGCTTCTTCAGGGCTCCCGAGCTTCTCTGCCCTGCCTTTCATTCACAGCCCGGTACTCAGTTCTCATGTTGTTGCCTGCCCATATATCTGAGCAAGTCTCACCCACACCCACACCCACATCCAAACAGCACTCTCAGGAAAGCCAGACTGACTTGGAGTCCACTCCATGTCCCCAGGCAGCATGGGGCAAGTAGGAAGGCTCTCTGTTCACTTTGCTTACCAGAACTTTCTTCTCCTCCTTGGGATGGTTACAGAAAAAAAGTATTTCTCTTAGACACTTTCTGTAAGAACAACAGCATGTGCCATCAACAGCGGAGATTGTTGCACAAGGAAAATTTTTTTCCTTCTGTCCATGTATTTCCAGGTAATGGGGATTGACAGAATTGGTATCACATCTGGCAAAATTTACCGTGATGAGACCTAGTTTTAGATATATTTCAAAACTTGAAGAAGAATTTTAACTTGTTACCTTCTAGTTCTTCATCCTTTAAATGGGGAATTAACTTGTTGTGATTATTATATTGATTATTTCATGTATTAGAAGTTTCTGTCACAGTGCCTGAACCTGGGGAGATAGTCAACAGATCTAAATTCTTTTTTACCTATAGATAATAAAAAGCACTCTGTTTTAAGTTTTTATTTCACTAATGGTTTATATTTTTCCTCCAAAAATTGTTTTGGTAGTTTATTTTGTAGCCTGATATTTATTATATCTGCTACATAATTGGGCAAATTGTTCTTTGCACCAGCCTAGAGTCTCACAGCATTATTTTGTACAGTTAGTGTGAAATTTTTCCAACAAATGACAATAATGAATGTGGCCAGTTTCTTGAGGATATTAGCCTTTTGGTTGTTTTAAAAAAGGCTTGATAATATTTCTCCTTTTTAAATGTCCAGATTATATGTGGGCACTGAATTTTATTAAACATGTTTACACCCAGGGATCATCCAAAACAAACCATATGCCCAGACCACACCCTGGGCAATTCTGATTTAGTGGCCACTCCAGGGTGGGGTTTGGGGGTTCATCATTTGAAAACACTTCAGAAGCAATTGTGGTAGGGGTCTCTAATAAGAAGGACAGAGGGAATACAGAGGCTATTACCAAGCTCAGTAGATGTCTCAGTGTCGTTCTTGATTTTCAGAGTCTTGTGAGCAGTTCAGAGATGAGAATAGAATTTTAATTTAGGTTCTATTTTCATGGGAATAACCAGAATTCCAGTGCTCCTCTATGTCCCCAGTCACATCTTTAAAAAGGTGTCCTGTGGTGCACTCCAGAGAGCTGTGATGCAGTGATCACCGCTGAAATCAACTTGCTGCTCTCCATCACATTTAATAAAATACAGCCTGCACATTCATAACTGTAAAGAATGGTGTAAATCCCAAAGAACCTATGCACCCCAATGTTCATAGCAGCACAATTTACAATAGCCAAGAGTTGGAAGCAACCTAGGTGTCCGTCAGTAAATGAATGGATCAAAAAACTATGGTACATATACACAATGGAATTTTATGCTGCAGAAAGAAAGAAGGAGCTCCTACCTTTTGCAACATCATGGATGGAACTGGAAAGCATTATGCTGAGTGAAATAAGCCAGGTGTTGAAGGACAAATACCATATGATCTCACCTTTAACAGGAATCTAAACAACAAAACAAACAAGCAGGCAAAATATAACCAAAGACACTGAAATAGAGAACAGACTGACAGTGACCAGAGGGGAGAGGAGAGGGAATTTCATGGGAAATAAGGGAGGGATTTAGAGGAACCTATATAAAGGATACATGGACAACAACTAAGAAGGGTGGAAATGGGAGGGAGAGGGGACCATGGCGGGTGGGATGGGATGGGAGTAATAGACAGAAAACTGTACTTGAAAAATAATTAAATTAAAAAATTGGAGGGAAAAAAAGATTAAAAAAAAAAAGAATGGTGTATACCTGCACAAGATTTCCCTCTGCAGGGATTGTCCTCATAGATGAAAGTTTTAGAACTGATGGCCACCATTCTGATTTTACAAAGAACTTAAAACCTATGGTGAACTCTGATTTTTGCCTAAGATCACACAACAGGATCAATTTTCCCCCTTTTCTCTACATAGTGTAATAATTAGTTCTTATTTTTCTTGCAGTGTAGAAAAATGAATACATCTTATAAAAAGCAATAAGAAAGATTAATTTTCAAAGCACAATGGAACTGTTAACAAACTTCAAAGAATCTAAGATATTAATTATAGTTCATCATACTTTTCTGATTCCTTTATTATTTTACAAAGCTTCTGATTAATTAAACCACCTGGCAACTTGTGAGGTGTAAAGCATAATGTTATACTGCTCTGCTTCCCTCTGCTCGTAAAGAAGAATAATTTCTTATGAATCACCATTCAAGCACAACAAAGTAGCAAGAGAAACTTACATTTTTTATTATTTTGTTTCTAAACAAGATGAGAAATCTGTAAAACACACATAAAGTCATAAAGACATTTGGTTTTAGAATCTAATTTGTTTTCATGTAGTCTTTCATTGATATTCTCACAAAATGCTTGTTGGAAAGTGAGTTGTGAACCAAACAGATACAAATGCCTTTTTCTTTCTTGTTTTGTTTTTTACTTAGTACTAAGTATATTTAAAAATAGTTCATGTATTATGTGTAAGTATTAATAAGATACCATGTAGCAAGCCATTTTCTAGTTTCTAAGATCCCAAACCCATTGTATGAAATAGCCATGTCTTCAACTGAATATAGCCTTACTTCTATTTTCAAATATGACTGCATTTTCCCAAAATTCACACAAAAAATTATGAATAAGTACATGAAAAGAATCAATAGAGTCTTTTAGAGAGTCAACATGCAGAGATTTTGCAACAAGATTATTCATTACAAGTCTATCAAAAGGCAGATCTGGAGGCAAGCTGATGATTAAGTACAAGGTTACTTTTGAGAAGAAGCTTCATACTTTCACAATCCCACAGATCTGATGCCAGGAGTGACTCTGGAGACAGAAGAGTCATCCAGGCAATTCAAAGCATCCAGAAGTCAAACTACTTAATGAGATCATTTATTTGGGACACATTGTATAACTACTTCCACTGTCTTTATTTTCATTTTAGTTTTTCAGCGATGATGACTTCACACTTTCTAAGGGTCACTGGCACAGACCTGGAGGCACCTGGTACAGAAAACATAGGCAAGTGAAGAAAGACACTGAAGTTCCTCTTCAGATATTGGGGTAAGTTTACCTATATAGGGAAGCAGAACTTGCTAGCACCCCCCAAGAGTCTATCTCTCTTACATAAAAATTATTTCATTTCTAAGAAACAATAGACTCAAGAAGAACTTCTGACCTTCCCCAAAACTAAAAGAATTTAATTAAGGGGCTTATACCAGGAAAAAGAGTTAACCAGAGTTACCTACAATAAAATATACAGGGTAACGCAACAGTAGGTTTATAATAATTACTAAATAATAATACAAGAATAAACTCTGTGTTTTATGTACACACTACTGTAAAGCTACTTTTTCTGATCCCTGTGTATAAACTAGTGTGGTAGACAAGGAAGGACTTAGCAAGGCCTGCTTGATCAGAGTTCTCTCTGTCTCACTGTTAAAGACGCCCTCCCTCCCTGCAATGATCTGTTCGCCAAACATCTGCTTTCGCCTACATGTTGATTGCCTTCCTCCTTTGAAGCCTGCAGCCACTACCCTCTTCATTTTAGCTCAAAATAGCACACAAACCTCAACTGCCCAATTTATCTTTGGGCTCCTAGTCTTAGATTTTTCCTGTATATATAAATTAAATTTCACTGTTTTTCCTATTAATCTGTCTTGTGTCAATTTAAGACTTAGGCAGAAGAACTAAGAGGAGAGAGAAAAACTTATTCCTCCTCAATACCTATCCTACATTTTTCAGGCCTGAGCACCGTGGCTGTCAGTGCAGGGCTGCTTTCTCTGGAAGCATTTCACTTAAAGCTCCATAAAACTGTTTATATTTCAAGAGTTTGAGAATGTCATGTCACATTTAGAGTAAACTAATTTTTACTGATTACCTATAATTTTTCAAGCACTCTACTAGTGCTTTTATCTATGTCACTTAGCTGTAATATCTTATAAGCATTGTCTCAATTTAAAAACTGGGAAGCATAGAAATACTGAAAATTTTCCTTAGGTTAAGAGACAATAAATGGCAGAAATGAAATTTGAACCTGGAATTCTGGACTCCAGAAACATTACAGAACAGACCGAAGGTGGGGGGGGCAATTACTGGCCCACCCAGGGACGCCGAAGACTGTTACAGAACACACACACACAGGGCCAAGGGGGACACAACATACTACTACCAAAAGGAACCCCCACTAGTTTTGCATTGTCCGCAGCCAGAGGAAAGACATCTCTCAATGCCACAGACTTGTGAAAAGGAAAGGAAATGTTTATTTAAAGTTATACAGACTTAAAGTAGTGACCTAATGTCTTCATTAAAATATCAAAGTCTTTTTGAATACCCACAGACACCCACAGTGCTTCCTTCTCCCCCTGCCCTAATTTGGGGTACTGTAACTCAGGAATAGAAGTAGGCATCCATGATTCAGGTTGTCAGCACAATCAGCTGTGTCTCTAATTAATCTGCAGGATCTCTAATTAATCTGAAGCCATGTGGCACCTTCTCATAGTCCACTGGCAAGAGTTCTTTCACTCTTCTTCCAGGCAGTCTTTCCTGCTTCCCAGGCCACATGGCCAAAGGGAGCACCCAAAAGCCACATGGTCCTCTTCTACCAGAGCTGTGGGAGTCCCCACTCTGGTCAAATCTGCATAGTTTTTCTCGGCGAAGATGCAGGGTGTGGGGGTTCTCTGCTAAAGTCACACAATGATTCCCCTATCCAAGCTGCAGGGGTCTTAACTCTGGCAAAGCGCATGGCTCTCTCTGCAAAGCGGCATATGGCTCTCTCCTCATGGCTGCCTCTTCTGGGTTTTAAATCCCCATGCCAGTCCTCCCATGCAGCCCCACTTCTGACTCCTCCTGCAATCAGCTATACCTGCCAGCACTATCCTTCCAGCTTTACTGGGCAGGTGTGGCTCCATGTTGTGGAGCCAATCATCTTCAAGCTCTCACGCAGGTGCTGTAACCAGGGGGACCTGCCCCTAGCTACAGCTTGCTGGGTGGAAGTCACTTTCATACCCCTAGCTCCGAGCATGGCCACAGCTATTAAACATATCAATGCAACCGGTTAAAGGTTATAGATATGTTCAATGACCATGCCATGGGTTAGCTGCAAAGCTGTTGTACAAAACAGCTCTCCATGTTCCTGCTCCATGTGTCCCTTCCCCCAACTCACACCTCTGGGGGGAAGGGGTGAGTACAACTTATATATCTTTCTAATATTTCCTGGACACCTTGAGTTCTGGACCCCATTCTAAATCCCTACTTGCCCCCCCCATTCTAAATCCCTGTTACAAAAAGACCAGTTATTGTTTTTTGTAACATTTTAGTTTTATCTTTCAGAAAATTTTGAAAGTATCACATTACAGATGACAGGCCAGCTATCTGACACTGCTGATGCCAAATATCATGTTGACTGAATGTAGAGAAGAAAATTTATGGAATATTTGTGAAATGAGCCCAACAGCTATTTATGTCATTCTTTTCATATGGCTCCTAATGTTATTACTCTAACAAAAGTGCTGTGCAATTATTATTTCAGACAAATATGGAGTTTTCTCCAAGTGTTTTATCATCCAAGCCTGGACACTTTCTCAATGGCTAAATCAAGTCATAGACACAGACTAGGACCATCCAGCTCTAAGAAAGGAGGGTTCTGAAATCTACATGAGGATTTATTTTCATTGACTAAAAATATAAATAAGTTTTTTTGCACTGAAACTTCACAACAAAATGATAAATTGTTAAAAAGTTTTGTGTTCCAACTAAATTTTTAGGATTTGAACTGATAAAATTTGTTTATAAAGCTACTAATTGCTCTTCAGTGGTTTTTTTAGAGGAATTTTATTTTCCCTAAAACAATTATATGTGTTAGTTAAAATAGTTTTGTTCATTCAGGAGAGAATTAACTGATTGTGAACTACAGAGAAAAATGTTCCAGTAGCTTTAACTTATTTATATATATATATATATGTATATGTATATGTATATATATATATATATATATATATATAAAATCTTACATACTTCTGTTTTTTTCATTTTATTTTATTATATTTTGTTGTAGTTCAGTTATAGTTGTTCTGCCTTTTTCCCTATGGCTCTCCCCTACCTTGTCCCCCCTATTCCCAAAGTCATTCCCCTCCCATTGTCCATGCTCGTGAATCCTCCATTTCTATTCCTTTGCTTACCCCTTCCCCTTCTCTTTCCCATTATCCCTCTCCCATCTCCCCTCTAGTCACTGTCCATTTGTTCTTTATTCCCAAGTCTGTGGTTCTATCTTTCTCATTTGTTTGTTTTGTTGATTATGTTCCACTTATAGGTGGGATCATATGGTGTTTGTCTTTCACCACCTAGCTTTTTCATTTAACATAATGCTCTCCAGTTCCACTCATGCTGTCTTGAAGGGTAGTAGTTCCTTCTTTCTTTCTGCTCTGTAGCATTCCACTGTGTAAATTTCTTGATCTGCTCATCTACTGATGGGCACTTAGGCTGTTTCCAGCACTTGGCTATTGTAAATTGTGCTACTATGAACATTGGGGTGCATATGTTCTTTTGAATTGGTGTTTCAGGATTCTTAGGGTATAGTCCCAGCAGTGAGATCACTTGATCAAAAGGCAGTCCCAACTTTAGTTTTTTGAGGAAATTTCATACTGTTTTTCACAGTGGCTACACCAGTCTGCATTCCCCCCAAAAGTGTACTAGGGTTCTGTTTTCTTTACAACCTTGCCAGCACTTGTTGTTTATTAATTTATTAATGATGGACATTATAATATTTTTAATGTGGGAGGTGAGGGTGGGTAGGGCAGGGGAGAATAATGGGAGGAAATTGAGACAACTGTAATTGAATAACATGGAAGGAAGGAAGGAAGGAAGGAAGGAAGGAAGGAAGGCAGGCCAAATCAAATGAGATACCACTAAGTACCTATTAAGAGGTCTAAAATTGAAAAGTCTGACAATATCAGCACTGACTGGAATGTAGAGCAACTGGAATTCTTATGTACTGTTGTTGAAAATGCAAAATGGCACAACCACTTTGGAAAACACTTTGGTAGACTCACAACGTTAATTCTACACTTACTCTAACCTGGCAATCTCATTCCTAGGTATTAATACAAGTGAAATGAAGTCCTTGCTCTCACAAAAATCTGTGCACAAATACTTATAGTGGCTGTATTCATAATTTCTCCAAACTGAAAACCATTCAAATGTCCTCTAGCTGGAGAATAAATAAACACAACTGGTATAACCACACAAAGAAATAAAATTGCTACTCAGTAATATATGAATTAATGCTACACACAACAATATGAATAAAATCTTAAATGCAGTATAATAAGTAAAAAATCCAGTAACAAAATTGCACATCCTGTAATTCCATTTTTATGATATTCTTGAAAATGCAAAACTTGTAGGGAGACAAAATAGATCAATGGTTGAAAAGAACTGGAGGCTGGTGGAGAGTTTGACTGTGAAGGGTCATGGGAGAATTACTTGGAGTGAAAGAACTGCCTTACATTTTGATCGTGATGGTTTCTGATGCAATATTTGCCAAAACTTGCACAATTACACATTACTAAAAAGGGTAAATTTTATTGTATGTAACTTATACCTTAGGGTTTTTTTAAATGTAAAAATAAAGAAAAAACAAAAAGTCTACATATAATGGTTAATTGTTTCCTGATGAATGTAATTCTGAATATATAGGAAAAGTATTTCACATGGATTTAATTATTTTTATTTTTATTAAATTTATTGGGGTGACATAGTTTAATAAAATTATGTAGGGTTCAGGTATATAAGTCTATAATACATTATCTGTATATTGCATTATTTGATTCCAACTCAGCACTCAGCCTTGCCCTGACACAGCTCTGCCCAGTGCTGACTTGTTTGTACTTGAGCATCTAATGCCCCAATTCTGGGCCGAACTTGAGACACTTTGAGGACAAACTGAAGAATGTGTGATATTTCACCTGGGGGGGTCTGACGGTAAAGCAAGGACAAACAATGTTTCGTCACTGTGGCAGTGGCTTAAGTCATACACCAGGAAGAACATCCTTATGGGGCAGTGGTTAGGAGACACTAGAAAGGTTGCCCAGGAAACTACAAGCATGTTCCCAGAAACCTAACAAAAGAATATGGGCATCTCATTCTGACAAATTCTTTCATATATCACATAGTTACTGAATATTTCCTGAGCACAAGGCACCAGCTGGGTCCCATGCACATTGATACAAAAACTGAGTTCTGTCCTTCATAAAGAAAGGACAACTAGGGTATACAGCTGTGAAAATAAATCCACACATAGATAACTCAAATGATTGCGTTGAAGTGCCAGGCCCAAATAGCCATCATTTTCAGAGATTCATTCCTTCCAACAGAATAAAATGTACTTTTTCAAAAGTATGCATCCAGGAAGTGACAATGTGACCCCAAAAGGTGACTCAGGTCTGTGGGATAAGAACCACCCTAAAAGCCAGGCCTACAAACTGATTCGATATAGAAATACATATTTAGTCTCTTTCATACAACTGTCCATTTCTCTTAACTGCCTCTATACTATAGTCATTAATACAACTTGGCTGACAGTTACATTATATTACCTACATTCCTACAATTCACATATAAAAATATTAACTTATTGGTTTATAAATAGAGGACCTTGAGTTTAATATGTTCTATATGCTATGCTTCATGTGAAGTTAGTTTATTTAGTGCATTTCCTTGGAATATTTTTAATGTCCTGTTGAAATTGTACTTTACATAAATATAAATCACGGGGCTAAGTTAATTATGTAAAGTTTAAAGCAAACAAGGATTCTAAACTGGTGTTTATGGGAGTGCTTTTCTATGTCTGTGACTAATTCTCAAAGCACAAGCTTATAGAACCATCATGTCAGGAATCTGGGAACATTCTGGCATCGGATGTACAGAAGCAGTATCCACATTGACAGCAAAGGTGTGAGCTACATTCTAACAGATGAGAAGCAAACCAGACAATCCAGTCTCACTGGACACACACCTCATGGCTCCAACAGGGGACACCATTGCTGTTCTCTCCCTGCTGTATTCTTCCTGCAAGTACTCAGGCTTATGTTGATGCCTAGGCATCAACCCACTTGGTAATCCCCTATAGCGGGAATATTGAGAAATGTTAATGTCCTAAATCTGTGGTTAACAAATAGCTATAGAGCTGGGGGGGTTCCTGGAAGGATAAGGTAGTCAGGGTGGGGAAAGGAAGAAAGGTGTTGTCATCTGCCATTTCTTGGGCATGATTCTAAGAAGGTGATTTGATATATCATTTGTGTGAATTTTCACACTAAACCATAGAAATAGCTCACAATATCCTCATGACATTTGTGAGCTATCTGATTTAGCTGCAACTTCCATGGTATTATTTGAAGGACGTCAGCAGGAACCAGGAAGCTCTCCTCCCCAGAGCCCCTCTAACCCTAACCTGTCCAACCCTAACCTGTCTTTCCTGCTCCTCCCCAAACACTGATCCGCTCCATGAGATCATGTTCTGCAGCTCCTATTCAGGCCACGCTCTGCAGTGTTGCCCATTCAGAACCTGTATGTCAGCATGACCAGAGTGCTTGTAAAAGATGTATAATCCTCTGCCTGACTTGTTTTCAAATTGTTAGAATATAGGATTAAAGAATGAGAGACTAGATTTCCCATAATCATAAATTATCCTGCATTTTCCATAGCATTTTATATATATGCTTTTAAATAATAATGAGTGGGCATAATAATATATAATGAATCACTTTAAAATATATTTATGGATTATGCTATTACAGTTGTCCCATTTTTGACCCCCTTTATTTCCCAGTGCCCTGCATACCCCCCTCCCACCCACATCTCCCTGCTTCAGTTCATGTTCATGGATCGTACACGGTTCTTTGGCTTTTCCACTTCCTGTACTATTCTTAACCTCTACCTTTCTATTTTGTACCTATTATTTATGCTTCTTATTATCTGTACCTTTTTCCCATTCTCCCCACTCCCCCTCCCACTAATCTTCCATGTAATTTCTATTTCTATTAATGTGCCCCTGTTCTATTTGTTTTCTTAGTTTGTTTATTGTTTGGTTTTAGATTCAGTTGCTGATAGTTGTGAGTTCATCATCATTTTACTGTTCATAGTTTTTATCTTCTTCTTTTTCTTAGATAACTCCCTTTAACATTTTATATAATAAGGGCTTACTGATGATGAACTCCTTTAATTTTGCCTTATCTGGGAAGCCCTTTATCTGCCCTTCCATTCTAAATGTTAGCTTTGCTAAATAGAGTAATCTTGGATGGAGGTCCTTGCCTCTCATAACTTTAAATACTTCTCTCCAGTCCCTTCTTGCCTACAAGGTTACTCCTGAGAAATCAGCTGATGGACTTATGGAAATGCCTGAGCAGGTAACTGTCTTCTTTTCTCTTGCTGCTTTTAAGATTCTCTCCTCTTTCATCTTGGGTAATGTAATTATGATGTGCCTTACAGTGTGCTCCCTTGGGTGCAACTTCTTTGGGACTCTCTGAGCTTCCTAGACTTCCTGGAAGTCTATTTCTTTTGTCAGATTTGGAAAGTTCTCCTTCGTTACATTTTCAAATAAGTTTTCAATTTCTCACTCTTCCTCTTCCTTTTCTGGCACTCAAATGATTCAGATGTTAGAACTTTTAAAGTTATCCCAAAGGTTCCTAAAACTTTCATCATTTTTAAAAAATTCCTGTGTCTTCATTCTGTTCTGGTTGAATGCATATTTCTTCCTTCTGCTCCAAACCCTTGATCTGAGTCCCAGTTTCCTTCCCATCACTGTTGGTTCACTGTAAATTTTCCTTTATTTCTCTTTGCATAGCCTTCACTTTTCCTTCTATTTTGCAACCCTGATCAACCAGTTCTGTGAGCATCCTGATCACTAGTATTTTGAACTGTGCATCTGATAGATTGGCTATCTCTTTGTTGCTTAAAAGTATTGGCTCTGGGGATTTGATTTGTTCTTGTGTTTGAGCTGTAATTTTCTGGTCTTGTCGTGCCTGTTATGTGCGAGGTCTGGAGCCTTAGGTGTTCACCAGGGTCGGGCAACTCACATCACTGGGTTGTGATGCTGTATGTGGGGGTGGGGTCAGAGAGGGAACAATGGTGCTTGTTCCTTTCTTTCTAAGATTTCAGTCCTTTCTGCAGCTTCCCACAACCAAATTGGGCCCTTCTGATGCCGGTTCCTGGGTGAGTGGGCTTGTGTACATTCTAGGAACCTGTGGATCTCTCCAACAAATTATTCTGTGAGGCTGGGAGCTTCTCCCAGCACCTCGCCCTTGTAAATTTTTTCCACTTGGTGCTTTTAGGCTTTATTTTCCATAGCTGGGGACTTGAGTTGCACAGTCTGTCTCACTGTCCATTTTTTGCCTGGTTTATCTGCATGTGAATGTGTGTCCATGGTGGGCCAACTGCCTTGCACGCCATACAGGGTTTGCTCATTTCCTCCAAGCACCCAGATCTGCTAACCACCGCATCTTCCTGCCAGCACCGCTCTCTGCTGGCTGCCAACTCCGCCCCTCTTACGGGTCTGGATGAATGGTTTGTTGTTGTCAGACTTTGGTACAGTTCAATTTTCTGTCTGTCCTGGTTGTGTTTTTGTTTCTAAATCTTTGTTGTTCTTAAATTTGGTTGTGCGAGGTGGTACAGTATTTCCACCTACCCCTCCATCTTGGCCAGAAGGTCACTTTGCTACTTTAAAAGAATAATTGCGAAGAGACATGATGCAGTTGAGCTAGATCTGAATTTTCTTTTAAAAATACCCCCCATTACAACATATGGTATGATCAATGTTAACATGTGTATGGGCATTAACACTGAATGAGTTGGACTCAAGTTGTTTGCCGGTTTTCTTTTTGGAGTCTTTGTCCAAGAAATGTTGTTCCGCACTGAGAAATAATAAAAGGATGACTCAAGCTTGGAGCACTCATCCTCCACTGAAGTTCACATGAAGTAGATTTCTATCCCATATAAGTGCTATCTGAAAACTTGACTATTGCTCCACCTCTATTGCTCCCTCTTAAGAACTTTAAGAGATGGATTCCAGAAAGAAAATGTCTTTATGTTAGTTATTTAAGGCTCAAAGATGTGTTAGAATGCAGAAGTCATAAACAACATTTCAAATACTGTGTCTGCAGGTGAGGGGTGAAAAAGGGTTTTATTCCCCTATGAATTGTCATAGATGGAAGTGAAGCTTGCTAAAAACATCTACTATGAAAATAGGACAGAAAAGTTAAAATAATACTTTAATTTTTCAGACTTTATCATTGTAATTTCTCCATGAATGCTATGATACTGAGATATCTTCAGGGATGGTATAATTGACCGATATATTTGAGATGTAGATAGCAAATTTAATAGAACTCATTATGGTTAGTGCTGTGAAATAATTTATCTGTTGCCTTTCTTTTTTTTCTTCTTTCGGTGTTTCTTAGCTAACAACAGACTCCTTAAAACCTGAGCAAACAGGGGGAAAGAGTGTAAAATGACTATATATTTAAAAATAAAGCTTGCAAGAAATGAACTGTGATTTATCCAAACATTTATTCTATTCGTGTTTTCTGAGATAACAATGAAAGTTAATATAACTTTTAACATTCTCTGATAGACACTCGCATGTTTGGAACAGTACATATAGTTAAATGTTTCAAGTTTTGCTATTACTTAAGAATATTAAATATTCATAAAGAATTATTTTAGATTTTTAATAAACAACATAAAGAAAAAGTATTTTTATTCTAGAAATCATATCTTTCAAGCATCAGTTACTAATGATTTTATAGTTTTATTTTTTTTAAATATTTTATTTGTTTATTTTTAGAGAGAGAGGAAGGGAAAGAGAAAGTGGGAGAGAAACATCAATGTGTGGTTGCCTCTCATGTATCCCCTACTGGGGAACCTGGCCTGCAACCCAGGCATGTGCCCTGACTGGGAATCAAACCAGCGACCCTTTGCTTCACAGGCCCGTGCTCAATCCACTGAGCTACACCAGCCAGGGCATGATTTTATAGTTTTAATAGGTGAAATGACACTTATTTAAAATGAGAGAGTTCTAAAAAATTAAATATACTTATATATACGAAACTGGAGGAATATCTATAACAAAGTCATAAATAAAAATTTAAAAACAAGGTTCAAGTTCATGGATATGGCGTAATCCAATTTTTTTAGAAGTTATGTGACATATACCTATATAGAACAATATATATAAGTGCATGCATGTACACTTATATATAGTACATGTTTATAGGTACTGGAATCAAAGTAGTTGATATTTAAGTGTGTGTGTACAGATTCTTAGCTTTTTAAAAGTACTACTCCTTATGGTTTTACTTGTTACTGAAAGCATACAATACTTTGTGATTTAAGAAACTGTAATAAATAAAATATAAACAACTAAGAAACAGAGAGAATAAGTAGAAGGATCAAGTACAGTCTGCCACGTTTCTGTTCGATAAGATGTGCCTGTTTTTTTTCTTTTTTGTCCTCATAGGTATGAGTAAAATCATTACTTGTAGTGTCAACCTCAACCTCAATATAATTTTCTGAATTACAGTCTTTAATTTATTCTTATTTTTCAAAATGAATAAAATTAGCATTATTAAGATAACTTTACTAAAGTTCTATGACTTAATATTTTAAATAAGTTAAGAAATGGCCAGTCATAAAGAAAATATATCATCTTTGACCCCATAAGCTTTGCTAAAATTTTGAATTTAACTTAGCCCCTCTGGAAACCATGAGCAATTTTTATTTTTGCCCTTTAGAAGAAAATTGTGTTATGAATATTTTAAAAAGCAGTTCAGCTATTTAAATGCTGCTAATGGATTTTCCTCAGTGGTTTTGCCTTTTGGAATTTAATCATGCTCTGAAGCACACTGAATTGGTGGATTAGAGCTTTTTGAGTAACACAGTTATGGAGTGCTGTAGAAATTATCTGCAAGGCAAAGAGCAAGAAGGTCAGCACAAATGGTCCAAGCAGTGTCAGGGAAACAGATGGAATGGATATTTGATCAATCGCCAGCAGACTGCTTAAAGATCTGTTTGTGTATTTTCACATCCCTCTATTTGAGAAACATTTGTTTAATATCTACTGTGTTCATGCACTGATTGAGCTAGACCCTGGCTCTATACTGATGAGTGAATGAAGACATGTCCCCACCTCATGGAGATTTCAAGAATAAATGAAATATAGTAGATGCTTTCTCACCTGACCCTTTTCAACTGATTCTCCCTAATTCTGCAATGCTCTCCATTATGTAAAAGTTGCTGACTGAGGCACTGGCCCTGCTGAACACTAGTAAAGACATGGCTGCTCATTAATGTCCTCACTTTTTTGATTCCCAAAATTTCAACTGTACTCTTATTAAGTTCAATTGAATTTGTTCTTAAATGTGTTTATGCCAGCTGTACTTTTATTTTAATTATGCAATTCAGATAACTGGAGCTTGAACAAACATAATATGAACGCAAATAAAAAATTGTCTCTCCATTGTCTCTTCATTCTGCTTTCTGCTATTCTGTCTCCCAAAACTCTCCCACCATATTTCCACAAGTCTCAGTTCAACAATTGTGTTTGTCTTTGATGTATTTATTCTAGACACCATTGTCTTGTCCTGCAGCAGCATCTCTGCCAACAGCAAGTCCCCTGCACGGCTCCAGTTTCAGCAGGACAAGCCCTTGATTCTGACTTTCAGCACATGACCATGATCTCTGGGTTCAGGAACCACAGCTTCTAGCCCTGCAGTGGCAATGGCATATTTCTGGGTTAATGAGCTCACAGCTTTTATACTACTGAAGCATCTAGTTTTTGTATTAAAATCTGTCTATTTTAAATGCTTGTCATGTGTTTCTGTTTTCCTTGGTAGACCTTCACAAATACTACTGAATTTATGCATGTTCACTGACTTCATCCTCTGTTGCCTAGTGTTACTCTATTAGATTATAATTCATTGAATTGATAATCAGTGGTGACAGGTATGGGGCAGAGAGCAGGTAGGAGTTTCAAAATGAGATTTGTACCCAGATTCCACATTTGCACAAATACTACAGAGAAGGGGGCATGGATCCTTAGGCTACTGATCCCATCAGCCAGTATTGAATCTGTTGAATCATCAAACAGATGTGTTCATGGTAGTGTGGAAGCTGAAAGGGAAGTGATGGTATGCTGATGGGTGTTATTTTGAGTTCTTGCTTACTGGAAAATCTGGAAAAGATATTTAATGTGTTCAGTGTGTTGTTCTCCACAACAAGGATTTCTTGAGGAAGTAACTATTCTTTTTAGACTTCAAAAGATACTGTTGAAATGACTAGTGTAAGAGGATAATAAGAAAATATGAATATTGTACAAGGTTAGAACTGTACAAATGATGAACACGCTAAATATGTTGGAAAGAGGGAGAGGGAACAGTAAGACTATGTAGTCAAGACATCTTGACTTCAGTTACAATGCATCTCAACCAGTGGGCAAGAGGGAACAGGCAGACCTTTTTTCTTTCCTTTTTCATTTACTGTTTTATTGGTACTAACAATACCAGCAACATGGCTCAGAATATTAAAGCCACTAAAAGCTATCATAATATTAGCCTGCCCAAATCTCTTTTAATCATGTTCCCACAACTAAAGCATGATAGATTTAATCTAATTATTATAAAAAATCAGTTTCAACTTAAAATATTTTCCATTTTGAAGCTCTGTTTGCTCATTAAATGCACACAAATAGAAAAAAGAAAAATTGCTCCTAATACCATACCTAAACACAGCCTTTATTAATAATTTAGTGTTTTTCCTAAAAACATTTATAATCTTTTAAATATATAACCCAGATGACTTTGACTTTATAACAGCAAATGAGGTTATAATTTTTCTCTTTCTTTAAACTTTTTATTGAAATATGTAAAGTGAAAATAACTATAAGATCTATGAATTATCACTAGCTGAGTACAACCATAACAGCAACCCTATTAAAAAACAGGATATTAGCAAAGTCCCAGAAGCCCCTTTCATTTGTTATACCTACAACCCCTTCTCCTGCAAGGAGAAACATTATTGTCATTTCCACACTGTGCATTTTTTTCACCTGTTACACTTTATGTGAGTAAAATCACACAGTAAATAATCTCGTGTTTCACTTTTTCACTCAGCAATGTGTTCGCTCAGTTTACTTATATTTTTGCAAGAAATTGCAGATTGTTCATTCTCATTGCTATATTCAGTTGTATGAAGATACAATAATTATTTATCTGTTCTTTTTTTAAATGAAGATTTAGGGGTTTGTGGATCTGGAATATTTCGTGTAGTGCTCTCATTCCAGTATACATCTTTCAGTGAGCATGGACACGCATTTAGATACTGCCAAACATTTCCAAAATAGTATACCAATTTATAGCCCTGACAGTGACATATGAGAATTTTCATTTTGCATACAGTTAATATTTGTTTGTTTTTTTTCTGTTTTGTCCTTTTACTTTGTTTTTGTTTCAGCCATTCTAGTGGGTGTGTATTGGTATCATTTTATAGTTTAAAATTGTATTTCTTTGATGATTAACAGAGCAAAACATACCACTTTTTAGTGATTTGTATTGGGCAGCTGGATGCTCTCTTTTGTGAACGCTCTAGTCAAATCTTTTGTACATTTTCTAAGTTATGATTTTTTATTGATTCGTAGTATTCCTTATATATTTTAGAAATTATTTATTAGATAATATCTAGCCTTACTGTGCAGGTCATCTTTTGTAAATTTCAGATATTGCTTCTTATCTTTTTTTATCTTTTGTAGATGATGATACTTTGTCTCTACCTTATATGTATGTGTATATATGCATAGATACACATATGTGTGTATGTATTTTGTTTATGTTTTAATGGTATTTGCAGAATGACTAAAACATTGTTGAATAATGATTATAATAGGTGCTCTTGTGTTGTTCTATATTTTAAAGGAAGTAATCTTTCACCAGTAAGTATAACACTGGCTCTTGATTTGAAATAGATGCTCTATTTCACATTGAGATATTATAATTCTATAAGTAATTATTAGAAATTGGAAATAACATAATGAATTTAGGGGTTAGATTTAATTAATGCTATTTAGAGATATTGTTATTTCTTAATTTTCCTATATTAATAGTGTATTGTAGGAAAAGATTTCCCAATATTGAATGAACTATCCCTTCTTATAATAAACTGTATTCTGCCATTATTATTTTAAAGCTGTTATTAATATTCATTAATATTGTATTTAGGAATTTGTTTCAATAGAATAAGTGTACCTGAGCTTTTTTGCCTTTTTGTCTTGGACACAGAATATGTTTGACTGTACTGAAAATACATATATAGCATGTAGATTAATTATACCTTGAAAGTTTGAATGAATTTATTAATAAAACCCTTGGGATTTAGAATGTATCCTGGTTTATCAGAGTATATAGTGTGTATATTTCTAATTCTAATAGAGTAAGTGATATTTATTTTCAACAAAATTATGCTTCTATGCTTCAATTTTTTTTATATGCCTTAGATTTTTTTTTAAAGATTTTATTTATTTATTTATCTTTAGAGGGGAAGGAGAGAGGGAGAGAAACATCAATGTATGGTTGCCTTTTGTGCGTCCCCTGCTGGTAGTTAGCCTGCAAGGAACCAGCCTGCAACCCAGGCATGTGCCCTGACTGGGAATCAAACTGTGATCGTCTAGTTCGCAGGCCCGCACTCAATCCACTGAGCTATGCCAGCCAGGTTATATGCCTTAGATTTTTAAAAATTTTTTAAAATTTGTTACACATAAAAACATCAGACAAGGCAATGTTCAACTGATTGTTCTGGTTTCCTTTGTACTTTTGTTCCTCCCATGATATTTTCCAGGGATTTTCAATTTTACCATTTTGTATAAAGAGTCATCTCTTAAATATATCAATTTCATTTTTTTTCATGAATTCCTATATTTCTTTATGTTCTTGGGCTTTTTATATAACTTATAGTTATTATTTTTATAAACTATAGATTTTAATGCTTTTCTATTTTTAAATGCAGAACACACTTGCAGTGGGCACTTTGTCCTCATCCCCTCTGTATAAATAACTAAGATGCATAAAGTTCCATGCTGAACCCATTCTTTCTTTTACCCTCAGATGAATGGTACAACTCAATTATGTATTTTAGTTGTTACAATAACTAAATGAATAAGTATAACCATCCTTTTTAAATATGGGAAAACAGACTAAAAATATTAAATGACTTTTTAAGTCATTCATCTAGTAAATCAGAATTTTTATGATATATATGTTTATCTATTGATCTAACTCAAAAAATAAATTTTCCCCAGCCTCAGCTTCACTGTCTATGATAAATGCATTATTTTAACAGATAGTAAATATTTTGTACCTCAATTACTAACTAGTTTATATAGTTATATGGGAGTTGTATATCAATTTATGAATTTCTTGGGCTGAAACTATTTTAAGCAATTAAAAATTCATAAGTAAGTGGAATGAAAAAATTGTCTGAGTCTCCAAATAAGGGAAAAATTACTGCCTGGGAAGAATTAATTGCTTTTGAGAAATTCAACTTCCTCTTTTTTGGAATTACTAATATAAAGAAAACCATTAAGGAAACTTTATGTTACATCCTGCATATCCTGTATGTTAATCCAGCCCAGGGAAATGAGTGCCAGGAAAGAATGGAATAGAACAGTGAATTTCAACTGGTATGCTGGAGGAGTTCTTTTTTTTAAAAAAATTTTATTTACTTATGGTTAGAGAGAGGAGAAAAAAAGGAGAAAGGAGGAAGAAAGAAATATTGACCTGTGAGAAAATTAGGTAACTAATTTTCAAAAGTTAAAGAATAACTCAAATTAATGGAGGGACTTGATTTATTATTATATTATTTGTTGTCCTAATGTCAAATATATATATATGTGCTTGGTTCATTGGAAATACATGTAATGTAATATCAAAGTTTTTTAAATACATTTTTCATTTATATCAATATTTCTTATTGTATATTATCAAGTGGAAATATAGAAAGTTTGTATGGGATAATATAATCATGCATGGTGGCTTAAACCAAAATAAATCTAAAAGTGAATGATTTAATCTTAAATATAGCTAAATCTTAAATAATAAAATAATTGGTGAAATCCAACATACTAGACATGATTTTAAATTTATTTGACATAATAAACTAACAGTGTTATCTATGTAACTATGAAAACTTCATTTTTATGTTAGAGTAATGATGTATCTAATTGTTTTCATTACTCTTGGCTTTTTTCTCTTCCCAACCCCATCATTTCTTGCTCACAGTGGAACTATCAGAGAGGTCTTGGGACTGTATTTCCAGGAGATATTGTGGTCTAAAGGGGACAGAAAAGAGTTGGAAAGCGAAGTTGCTGTCCAGGAAGGGGCCTCCTCCAAGCTTTTTCAGAAGAGGAATGAGAAAACAGAAGAGAAAATCTTTAATCTCCCCACATGCTAATGAGCAAAACATCTACTCTTGTCTACAAGGTCATATGTGCTGGACTCTTCTCATTTGGAAATGCCGCAGGACATTTCAGTTGCATTTAATCTACTGAGGTTAGTTGCCTGCACAGCAACTAACATGGCCACTGTTTCTCCCCAGAGGGATAGTTGTGAAGCCTTGAAGTGTCAACCGTCTGAGTGACCAAGGTCTTCAGGAGCTCCTCAAACTTCTACTTGAAGTTAGAAGGGTGCACTACACTGAAATAAATATAGGAGTTCTTTGTCTCTGAACATTCTGTATGTTAATCCAGCCCAGGGAAATGAGTGCCAGGAAAGAATGGAATAGAAGAGTGATTTTCAACCAGTATGCCAGAAGAATCCTTAAAAAAAAAAAAGATTTTATTCAAGGTTAGAGAGAAGAGAAGAGCGGGGGAAAGAAGGGGGAAAGAAATACTGACCTGTGAGAGAAATATGGATTGGTTGCCTCTTGCATGCCCCCTGGTTGGAAACCAGGGCATGTGCCCTGACTGGGAATTGAACAGGAGACCTGTCAGTTCTCAGACCAGCACTCAGTCCACTGAGCCAGAACTGGAGGAATCCTTGAAACATGTGGCACTTGACTATTCAATCAGGTTACTGACCTCTTTTCCCTTAGATTGTAAAAAAAAGAAAAAAAAAGACAACAGTCATCCTGTATGAATGAATCAAAAGAATACTTATTTTTTGTAAAATTGGGAAAAATGTAATGTATTTTTAGGTGTGCTGCAGAATTTTAGTAATTAGTTTATGTGTGCCATGAGATGAAAATGGTTGAAAATTGCTGGGCTCGAAGAAAGAATCCTTAGGGCTGAATTAGAAATACACTCATCCTTCTGCTATGTTCTTTGTGATTGCCTTTGTGGAAAATAGTCATGGAAATAATAAAATCGCAGCAAATATTTTCCAATGTGAAATCTTCCCTCTTACATTAGGGAGAAAAAATGTTTCTGAGTTTTACAGAAATTACATACATCCCTCTGCAGAAGGCAAAAGCCAAGAGGTGAAAGACATCATCATTTTTGCTCATAGCGTCCAACAGAGACTCAGCCCTCAATTCCCGAAAACTGGATTCTGCTACAGCTTATCAATTTGCAAATCACTTCTAATGCAGTGAGGAGATGACTATTAATTAAGAGACAACTCTGGGAGTCACACCTGGGATTTACTCTAACCCTACCACTTTCCAGCCATGTGCCCTCGAAGATTCTGTTTCTGTGAAGATAAAATGAGATTTATAAACTTTGTTAATTCATGCATTTCACATTTATTTGTTAAGGCCCATTAAGAGCTGAGAACTGGGCTCAGTGCTGAGATATACCAGTGAACATCACTGTCTCAACCCATATATGTATTGTGCTCACACTCTAGCACAGTCCTTGGTATAAATCTAACCCATGTTAATCAAGACTCCTTCATTTTTCAGTGACAAGGCATCTACCTTTAGTTAACTCATGCAAAAACTGGGGAGATTTTTAGATCATTGTACAGAGATAGCAGGGATGTCCTACTGATGACCCCGGAAGCTCAGGGTGCCTGGACGTATGTAAAAGGGTCTGTGTTCAGATTCATATTTACAGAGTTGTAGGTGAATGGAATTTCTTTGTCTACAGCCCAAATTACATCTTCCTACAAAGCTACTAGATTTTAGGACCTGACCTTCTCAGATCCTGGAATGCTTGCTCCTAGGTTCAGTGGTGGGCAACCCAGCCTTTCTATTTATTTTTCACAGA
The DNA here is from genome assembly GCF_014824575.4 of Sturnira hondurensis. Taxonomy (NCBI): domain Eukaryota; kingdom Metazoa; phylum Chordata; class Mammalia; order Chiroptera; family Phyllostomidae; genus Sturnira; species Sturnira hondurensis. The sequence goes on from NW_028094356.1 coordinate 304,895, forward strand.
AGCTTGTCCACATGCTCACAGGTCAACATCCCTCTCCTGGAGCAGAGTCCAGCACCACAGTCTCTGCATGCATTCCCATGGGCTAATAAGAGGACGAGGACAATGTGTCTCCTCTTGCAAACTACTTGCAAATTTTACCAATTAAGCATCTCCCTCATGACGTTGGATTACTGTTTTTCACACACCTTAATCACATTCACATAACCCACCCATAGAAAAGGCAGGGGTACAATCAGCCTCAGGTATGGCTGAAAACAGGCACAGTTTACCTTTTCCCATTATTACATTATTTTCTTGTTATTATTTCTCTCTGTCTCTTAGTATCTTTTTCTAAGGCCCTGATTCCTTATGTGAGTCTAAAATCATGGCTGTAAGCAGGACCAAATTATATCACTAGAGATTAATATACGAGAGTTCTCCCCCAAAAGTTCTGGTTACAATAAAAATTATGAAAAATCACTGAGATCAAATTCAGGTTACGTGTCAATTTGTGGATTAGTTACTGTGCTCAAGAGGCAAACACTAGAAACTCTGGTTTGGGTGCCTGCACCTATACTTTTTTAAGTGCTCATTCAACAGATAGTAAGTGCCTATTATGAGCCAGGCACTGTTCTGAGGCTTGGAGATATAAAGGCAGATAATTAATGGTTAGTGTCCTTAAGTAACCCAGGAAAGGGTTAGTTGGAAAATTGTTGCCTGGTTGGAAAATAAATGTTGCCATTCATTGAATATGGAGTATATACTGGGCCATCTTGTTATGCATTATTGCTAACCTTAAGAAATTGTATGGAATAGCTTTATTATCACCTTTTTTCCCAATATTTTTATTTAATTATTTTTCAAGTACAGTTTTCTGTCTATTACTCCCATCCCATCCCACCCCCCATGCTCCCCCCTCCCTCCCATTTCCACCCACCTTTTGATATGAGTAAAATATTGAAGGTTTGAGTGTATTCACCATTGGTAGCTACTTATTTAGTAGGTATTATGTTGTAGGTAATGTTCTTAGCTGTGGGGATCTGAGGTGAATGGAGAAATTCAATAACTTATTTCAGCTGTTATGTTTAGTTATTTGATTAATGGCCCTTTCTGGCACCATGCTTCTGTATCACTTGGAATTGACATGACTCACCATCTGTCCAACATTAAAATACAATGACTATGGAAGCAGAGCAAACTGAAAAGCCATGACTTGGCCCCTAATTAGTTGGGTTCCACCACACTTTGGGTCCCTGCATTGCAACCCGCAGTTTAGAGGGGCTCTAATGAAAGTCACTCACAGTACATACATCACTGATAACTGTCTGAGAGCACCTTTGTAACACACCTTTAATCCATAGAAGGAGTCAAGAGAGATACCTATTTTAACTGAAGACCATGGGATAATATTTTTATTATTATAGCTATTCTCATTACAATACACTATCTCTTTTGTTTTAACTAACTCAGGATCAGTTTGATGCTGAGATAGAAATTCAGTTTCCTGGGATTTTACTTCCAAGTCCTAACAACCTTCCAAAGCTCCATATACAGGGTCTGTAGCCTGGCTCATGGTGCTCAATACCTAACAACAGTGCGAGGTCTGACTAAAAAGTAGGGAGAGTTTAGTCTTTTTTTTTTTTCAGGCAAAAAGGAATATCAAGATTATAGTCTTAATTAAAAGATTACAAAAATATTTTCACAAAAGTGGAGCTTTACTATAGACTATAGCATTAGGATAAGAATAAAGCAGCAGACCAGCTGTGGCCCTGACCAAAAAACATTCATTTAACCTCAGGTTCAACAAACAGATACCTTTTTAGAGGAAATGATTAAAAGTGATGGAAGCATGCTATATATATTTGTCCAATTGTCTGGTAATAGCTTTGAGGACTCAAGCTGTCTTAATTACTTTTTGGAAGAGTCGGTGGGTATAAATGAATCAATCAGATATGGTATGAGGGTTCAATAAGATTTCCTTGGGAGGTGTTAAAACACTGAGCAGCAATTTTCTTCCCATCTCTTCTTCAATTTAAAAACAGCAGAGGACTGCACATTAATGTCATGCCCGCTGTGTGCTCTTACACTGCCATTGAGTTCTTCAGATATCTTCTGAAAACAAAAATCCTGGAACTTTGCTGTTTCCATGGTGACTGCATTTTAAGAAGGTGAGGTTTCCAATACGATAGAGCTGAAAGGCGAATAATGTCAGTTCTCAATGATACTGAAACCAGGGTGTCAGGATGAGTTGAGACAGTGCAGGGGGCTTGGCTTGATTGCACCCAGTCTGCATTTTACCTTTGGAACAAGATTTAAAAAGCCAATAAAATAAATTATTAAAATGCTAATTATTAATCTACCATCCAATCTCATGTAATGTTAACACTGAAAATAGGTGGTTTGAAATTCTAATCTTATGCCAATCTTGAGAAAATATTAGAATCAGAACCAAAATCCTTTCCTTAAATGATTTCTTGATTCAGATCTCAATGAAATATGAGTGGTTAATACCACCTTCCCCTGTGTGTTATAAGATCCACAAAGACTTTTAAATAAATCTTGAATATGGAAAGAAAAGGAACCAGACATATCCTCTAAAAAAGAAGTATTCTCTGGTCTAGGAAATAAAAAAGACCATTCCAATTGAGGACACTGCCTTTGTTGGCTAGGACTGCTATAACGAAGCACCCAGACTGGTGGCGTAAACAACAGAAATTTATTGTCTCACAGCTCTGGAGGTTAGAAATTCAAGGTCGAAGAGTCAAGAGTATTAGTTCCTTCTGAGAGCTGTAACAGAGAATGCGTTCTACATTCCTCTTGTAACTCCTGGTGCTATCTTTCGTATTCCTTGGCTTGTAGACACATCACCCTGATCTCTTCCATATGTCTGCATGGTATCCTATTTGTGTGTCTGTGCCCAAATTTCTCCCTTTTACAAAGATACTAGTCATATTGGATGAAGAGACGGTTCTATTTCAACATGACCTCCTCCTAAATAAGTACATCTTCAATGACCTTATCCCCAAATAAGGTCACAAGGTAAGGTTTTGGAGGCTAGGACTCCAACATAGAAATTGTTTGAGCATCTGGCATCTGTTGCTTATCACCCAGAATAGAATTCAGGACACTTCTGCCCACTGCATCTTGGTTTGAGAGTGGCCAAGGTAAACACAGCACAATCAAGCCCTGGCTGGAACAAGGCTCTGCTTGACATTGACAAGAGAGCAGGTAAGATCAGCTTCAATGGTGAGTGTCTGTCCCCATGGCCAGCTGGTATCTCTGGTAGTTGATGCAGGGTGCCTGACTTTCACCCAAGCTCTTATGCTGCTGCAAGAGGATCCTTCCTGCCTCCCCACCCCCAGGCAAGGAACAGATATAGTAGTGAGATTGGTCTGGTGCCATATGACTCAAGAACACAGAAGTATACTGAGTCTGAAACAGGGGAATATAGTTCCCCACAAGATGGTCAGCCCAGCAGAGGCTGTGTGAGCTCTTATCTTTTGTAAGATAGAGTCCCAGGTCCAAGGCCTATTCTTAGTGGCTGAAAGGAGGTTGAAAACATTGTGTGCATAAGACTACCTTTCCCAGGAGAGTTCAACACATAGCACACAGATTATACTTCACCCTTGAACTAAATATACCACATTTATCATCTCATTAATTCTCATAATACTGTAATTATGAACAGAAGTATCATGAATTCTTCTGAAAATTTACTGTGCTTATGAATAATATGGGTATTATGTTAAAATTCAGATCTGATTCAGTAGGTGGAGGTCTAAAGTTCTGTCATTCAACAGAACCCAGGTCAAGCTCAAGACTCAAGTTTGCATAACACTTTGAGCAGCATAGACTAAAACATGAATAAAGGCCAGAACTGTGATTTTCCTAGCACCATGTAATTATCCCAATGCTGTGAATACAACTAGGATGCCATGCTTTTCCCTACTCTCTATATTATAAACTTAGTACTCTAAATTCATATGGGGTATTGCCAATTTAGTGCTACGTAACAAACACACACAAAACATCAGCAACATAAAACAAAACATTATTGTGGTTTCTGTCCGTCGAGGCTAAGCTTAGTCATTTTTTTTTCAGTTTTGGCTAATTTTGACTGGGCTTGTGCATTCATCTGTAACCAGCTGGTGGTCAGTGGCAGGTGAGTTGTGTGGTGACCTGACTCAGTTCTGGGTAACCTTGCACACCCCAGGAGGCTAACTTGGTTTGCTTCATGGGAGACACATAAGTCTGCCAGAGGTAAAATTTCATGGCACTTGAGACAGAGGCTCAAAGTATGCACATTTCCCCCTCTGCTGCATTCTCTTCACATAGAACCTGCAAGGGGTCAATGCAAAACCTTGTATAATATAGGCAAAAATGGACAATTGTGTCCATTTTAACCATAAAATCTTCTAGGTTGTAGTCTTTGGGAATATATAAACTTTTCTTGTTTTTTTTTTCCTTATTTTATGTGTTTCCTTTCTCAGCAAGATTGCATCCTGAAGATGGAAGTTTTGCTTTACTATTTCTACCACCAATTTTTAAAAATGCATTCAGAATGTGAATTCATTGCCTTTCTTGGGGGTTTACTTTGTTCACCTCTGAGGTTAGTTCTTATAAAAAGTTATCAATGGAGTATATGAGTGGTGGGGATGGGTAATTGATAACCAGCAAACTTTTACAGCAAGCATATTTTTAATATCACAAAATTTATTCTATTACATAGATGGACAATATAGAAACATTTTGGGAATATAAATAAACAAAAGAAGTAAGTTAAAATAACTATTTATATTTGTTCTTAATAATGTTATAATTCAGATTAGTACTCTACCTTTTAGATTAGTACTACTGGGGTGAGAGTATGTACATGCATGTGTGTATTCTTGTGTGTATATATAATTACCAAAAATTAGAATGCTATAACATAATGATGAGGAGATCCAAGTTGGTAGAGAAGTAGGTGGAAGTTACACTAACCTCCTCTCAGGATGCAACTAGAATTACAACTAAGTTATAGAAAACTCATCCTGAATAACAAAGTGAACACTAGGTAAAGAGAATCCTTAACACCAAAGACTTACAGAAGAAACCATACCAAGATAGGTAGAAAATGTGAAGATGGGAAAGGGCTGGCTGGGCTCCCACAGGCAGCTGCTAAAGTTCCAGAGGGATATTTCAGCAGCTGGGATGGGTTCTCCATGAGAAGCATGGCATGCAGATACAGCAGGGATGACCAAAATCTATGGATTGCTTATAGCTCCAAGCAGGTGTCCAGATCAATCCCATGCAATGTCTGACATAGGTCTACACCAGAGTCTTTGCAGAAGCAAACACAAAGAGGCAACCAAAATGGGAAGAGAAAGAAACAGACCCCAAATGAAAAAAAGATATATAGAATTATCTAGAAGAAGAGCTAAGCAATAGCTCTTTGCTTACCTCTATCTGAAATAGAGGCAAGTAAATAGAGGCAAGATAGAATTCAAAGTAATGATTATTAGGATGCTGAACAGCATGAACAAAGACTCAGAAACCATAAAAGAAGATTGGTCAGAAATAAAGAATGCAATATCTGAAATAGATTATACACTGGAAGGAATGAACAGTAGGTTAGATGAAGTAGAGGATCAAGTTAGCAATTTGAAGGACAGGGCAAAAAGCAATACCCAATTAAGCAGCAAAAAGAAAAATTAAAACAAGGATGGTTTAAGGGACCTTTGAGATAAAATGAAGTATAAGAACTATCTCATTATATGGATATCAGAAGAGAAAGAGCAAAGGATTGAGGACCTACTTGAGGAAATAATGACCAAAAACTTCCTAAACCTGGTGAAGGAAAATGAAAAGTCCAGGAAACACAGTCCCAAACAAGATGAATGCAAAGAAGCACACACCAACACACAACATAATTAAAATAGAAAAGCTTAAAAACAAGGAGATAATCTTAAAAACCACAAAAAAGGCAGTTACTTGCCTACAAGGTAGCTCCCATAAGACTGGCATTGATTTCTTTACAGAAACATTTTAGAACAGAAGGGATGGGCATAAAATTTCAAAGTGATGAAAAGTGAGGACATACAACCATTTACTTTACCCAGCAAGGCTATCACTTAAAATTGAAGAAGAAATAAAGAGCTTCCTGGACAAGAACAAGATAAAAGATTTTGCTACCAATTACGTAGCATTGAAGGAAATGTTAAAAGACTTGCTGTAATAATAATAATAGTAATGATAATAATAACAATAATAATAATAATGATAAGAAGAAGATGAAGAAGAAGAAGAGGAGAAATTAAAACAAAGAAAAATAGTTAAAAATAAAATGGCAATATATCTGTATCCATCAAGAATCACTTTAAATGTAAATGCTTAAATCCATCAATAAAAAAGCCATTGGGTACCTGAATAGATAAGAGAGCAAGACCTGTATATTTGCTGACTTCAAGATAACCTCTTCCTAGTGAAATATCCACATAGACTAAAAATTAAAGAATAGGAAAAATATTTCATGGAAATGGAAAGGAAAAAAACTGGGGTAGCAATACTTTTATCCAACAAAATAGACTTTAAAACCAAAGCTATAGTAAGAGACAAAGAACACTACATAATGATAAAGGGAACAATCTAACAAGAAGATATAACCCTAGTAAAAATTTATACACCCAATATAGAAGCACCTAAACAGGTTAAGCAAATCTTGTTGGACATAAAGGGAGAGAGTGACAGAAATGCAGTCATAGCAGTGGATTTTAACACCCCATTGATTGAATATATAGATCTTCTAGACAGAAAATTTCAAGGAGACAGTGGCATTAAGTGACACACTAGATCAAATGGATTTAATAGATATCTTAAGGACATTTCATCCCAAAGCAGAAAAATATGTCATTCTTTTCAAGTACACATGGAACATTTTTTTAGGTAGACAACATGTTAGGACACAAAACAAGTCTCAATAAGTTTAAGAAGATTGAAATCATATCAGGCTTCTGCTATGACTTCAATGTTGTGAAAGTAAAAATCAATCACAAAAAACAATGAGAACTAAATAGCATTTTCTTAAAATAAATAAATCAATAATAAAATCAAGAAAGAAATCAAAAGATACCTTAAATATATAAAAATGTGACCACAACAACCTCAAATCTGTGAGACATATGTAAATTAGGACTAAGGGGGAAATTCATAGCATTACAGGCCTATCTCAAAAATAATAAAAAGGTCAAATAAACAATGTAACTAAACACTTAAAGGAACTTGAAATAGAACAACAAACAGCCTAGAGTAGAAGGAAGGAAATAATGAAGATCAAAGCATAAAAACATGAAATAAATTCTTTAACAAATTCTAAAAAATGCAAAAGACCAGTTAATTTAAGAGCTGGTTCTTTGAGAAGATACACAAGATTGACAAACCTCTAACTAGAATTACCAAGGAAAAAAGAGAGAGGACCCAAGTGAAGAAAATCAGAAGTGAAAGATGAGAATAACAGCTGACACCAAAGAATTACAAAGGATTGTGAAAAATATTACTAACAACTATATGCAAACAAATAGACAAATCAGATAAATTGAAAAAATTGCTAGAAACATACAAACTTTCAAAACTAAATCAAGAATACCCAGAGAATATGAATAGACAATTACAACTAGTGAAATTGAGGCAGAAATTTTAAAAAATAACCTCTCAACAAACAAAACCTCTGGACTGGACAGCTTCTCAGGTGAATTTCACCAAAAAATTCCAAGAATCAACACCTCTCCATCACAAATTTTTCCAAATAAAATCAAGAAGAGAGAAGAATCCCAACCTCATTTGACTCATTTTAATTAGGATAATTAGCATTATCCTAATTCCAAAACCAGATAAAAATACTATCAAGAAATAAGATTAAAGGCCAATATCCCTGATGAACATAGATGCTAAAATCCTCAATGAAATATTAGCAAACCAAACACAGCAATACATCAAAAAGATCATACACCATGATCAAGTGAGATTTATTCCAGGGATTCAAGGGTGGTACAGTATTTGTGAATCAATAAATTGATACATCACCTAAACAGAATGATGAGTCAAACTACATGATCATATCAATAGGTGCAGAAAAAGCATTTGATAAAACCCAATGCCCATTTACGATAAAAGCTCTTAGTAAAGTGGGAAAAAGGGAACATACCAAAACTATTATAAAGGCATGTATGACAAATCCACTGGTAGCGTCATACTCAATGGGCAAAACGCACAAGCCTTTCCCTTAAGATCAGGAACAAGACAGGGATGTCTGCTTTCACTTCTCTTATTCAACATAGTACTGGAAGTCCTAGCAATCAGAGAAAAAGAAGACATAAAAGGCATCCAAATTGGAAAGGAGTAAGTAAAACTACTAGAACTGATAAAAGAATTCAGTAAATTAGAGTATACAAAATCAATATCCAGAAAACAGTTGCATTTTTATATGCCAATAATGAACTATCAGAAAGGGAAATTAAGAAAACAATCCCATTCACAATTGCTTCAAAAATACTAAAATACCTAGGAATGTATTTAACCAAAAATATAAAAGACCTGTATTTGGAACATCATAAGACACTGAAGAATGAAACTAAAGATGATATAAATAACTGAAAGCATATACTGTGTACGCAGATAGAAAGAATTAACATCATTAAAATGCCCATACTACCCAAAGCACTCCATAGACTCAATGTAATTCCTATCAAGCTACCAATGCTGTATTACACAGAACTACAAAAAATATTCCAAAATTTATGTGGAACTTCAAAACACCCCTAATATTAGCAGTGATCTTGAGAAAGAACAAAATTAAAGGAATCACACTACCTAATATCACACTACACTATAAGGCCATAGTAATGGTAAACATAGGCTGTAAAGTATCAGACATTGCTCATAACAATGGTTTTACTGATATAGCTCCTCAGGCAAGGAAAACAAAAGATAAGATAAACAAATGTTAAAACATCAAACTAAAAAGCTTTCACACAGTGAAGAAAACTCATTAACCAAATAAAAAGACAACTCACTAAATGGTACAACATATTTGTTGATACATCTGATAAGGGGTTAACATACAATATTTATAAAGAACTTATAAAACTCAATACCAAAAAATAAACAATTCAATTAAAAAATGAGCAAAAGATCTGAATAGACATTTCTCCAAAGAGGAAATACAGATGGCCAGTAAACATATGAAAAGATGCTCGACATCACTTATCATCGTAGAATTGCAAATTAAAACCACAGTGAGGCATCACCTCACCTCTGTCAGAATGGCCATCATCAATACAACAACAAACAAGTGATGGCAAGGATGTGGAGAAAGGGGAACTTGTGCAGTGTTGGTGAGAATGCACATTGGTCAAACCACTATGGAACACGGTATGGAGTTACCTCAAAAAATTAAAACTGAAACTGCCTTATGACCCAGCAATCCAACTTCTGGGACTTTATCCAAAGAAATCTGAAAAACTAACTTGAAAGAACATAAACACTGCTATGTTCACTGCAGCGTTATTTACAGTAGTTAAGATTTATCAGCAGCTCAAGTATCCATCAGTAGATGAGTGGGTAAAACAGCAATGGTACAATTTACACAGTGGAATATTACTTGGCCTTACAAAGAAAAATTTACTCTTTGCTACAGCATGGATGAACCTGGAGAACATTATGCTAAGTGGAATAAGATAATCAGAAAAAGACAAATACCATATGATTTCACTTATACATGGAACCCAATGAACAAACTGAACTAACAAGCAAAATAGACACAAGCATATGTGGTAGGCTGACAGGTCTGTGGCGTGTAGGGGTGGACAGATTGGCCAAAAAAAAAAGGACACCTGGACACAAATAATAGTGTGGTGATTGTAGAGGGGAGGGATGACTGGTGGAGGTAGAAGAGGGCATAGGGGGATAAATAAGAATAAAAAAATACACTAAAATTTAACGATTAAATATATATATATATAATGTCTAGTAACTTAATTTTTAAATTTTATACCATGATTATTTTGCATAGCATTAAGCATGCTTCTATTGCACTATATTATTAGCTATAAATTAGATACATAAAAATGTATTTAACCAGCCCTGGCTGGTATAGCTCAGTGGATTGATCACGGGCCTGCGAACCACACCATCGTGGTTCAATTCCCAGTCAGGGCACATGCCTGAGTTGCAGGCCAGTTCCCAGCAGGGGACACACCAGAGGCAACCATACATTGATATTTCTCTATCTCTCCTTCCTTTCCCCTCTAAAAATAAATAAATAAAATCTTTTAAAAAAATGTATTTAACCAATCTCCACTTCTCAGCTTTTTAAAATGCTTCCAATACTTTAAGGATATTCTTGTAGATGACACTTTGCAAATATTCCTAATTAAAGTTCAAGAATAAATTACTACATGTGAAAATTACTTTACAAAATGCATACAAAACAAAAATATTTTATAAAATATTGTAAATTTTCTTCCAAATTCACACATTAACTAATGTTCTGAGCTCTAGTTGACTGAACAAACACACCTTACTGGCTTAATATGATTAAAATATTTTTAAAAATCAAAAGCTATATAGATCAATGAGTTCAAAAAGTTATCCTCTTTTTGGTTTGTGCATATGCATAAATCTGCAAATTATTTCATCTCTTTTGTAAACAATTTCCTATCTTCTATGAATTTTCAAGTCATATCCTTTGCCCATTTTTATTGGTGTTTATAATTTAACTTAATAACTTATGGTCAGGAAAAATTTTTATTTATATAATGTATATAACATTTTTCTAGAATTTAATAAAAGTTCAAGCAGACTAAAAATTTATGGTTGTTCACAATTAATTTTAGTTCAAATTAACATTTGAACTAAATATTTTACTGCTTGACAAGATCACATCAGTTAGTTTTGCCTCTGTAAGACTATTTGTATTTTTTGTTAAAAGTAAAAACCTATGTCTGACAAGAAGATTCTGGTCATCAATAGGGATCTGAACTACTAAAAGTGAGCCTATTGTGAGTGTGCCCTGACAATTGCCTTCATGCATTGCATTTTGTCAAATGTAATGGAAAACAGTATGGAATTTTCTCAGAAAACTAAAATTGGACCTGCCTTTTGACCCTGCAATTCCACTGCTAGGATTGTATCCTAAGAACCCTAAAACACCAATCCCAAAGAACCTATGCACCCCAATGTTCATAGCAGCACAATTTACAATAACCAAGAGTTGGAAGCAACCTTGGTGCCCATCAGTAAATGAATGGATCAAAAAACTATGGTACATATACACAATGGAATTCTATGCCGCAGAGAGAAAGAAGGAGCTCCTGTCTTTGGCAACAACATGGATGGAACTGGAAAGCATTATGCTGAGTGAAATAAGCCAGGTGTTGAAGGACAAATACCATATGATCTCACCTTTAACAGGAAGCTAAACAACAAAACAAACAAGCAAGCAAAATATAACCAAAGACACTGAAATAGAGAACAGGCTGACAGTAACCAGAGGGAGGAGGGGAGGGAATTTCAGGGGAAATAGGGGAGGGATTTAGAGGAACATATATAAAGGATACATGGACAACAACTGAGAAGGGTGGAAATGGGAGGGAGGGGGGGAGCACAGAGGGTGGGATGGTAGTAATAGACAGAAAACTGTACTTGAAAAATAATTAAATAAATTTTTAAAAATGGCAAAAAAAGAAATAATAAAGCATCATATGCTTAAAATGTTATAGATTTTCTTCCATCTTCAATATTAAAATGGCTGCACAAAAATTCATTAAAAAAAAAGAAGGAATTGAGTGAGGCATGTGCAGGGTACCTAGGTTTAATTTTTCTTTCTGAAAGAACACATTTTTACAATTTTAAACAGCTGTTCCTACCTATGTATTTTTCTTATATTAGTAATTCTTATGAAATAAATAATAGACATTGTGAGATTTACAAATAAAAAACATAATATTTGACAATAAAAAGGAATAAATTTTAAAAATATTGCTTAAATTAATGCTAATTAATAAGACATTAATTGTATTAAATGGTCAAATATTGGATTTATGCATGTCAAAATAAATATCTTGGCTGATTCCAACACAGAAAAATAAATAAATTTGAGCACTTCTCTTTCATTTTTTATAATCTGAATTCATGCAAAAGTAAAAAATGAATTTTTAATAAAAGAAATTACTATAATCACTATCATTGTTTGTGGCAACAGTAATCAAGGTTTTTGACCTTATAATAATACTTGTTAAAGTAGCAAAATTTTTTATATTTTTGAGGCTATCTGAAACATTGCTATCTATTAATTAAATGGTGAAAGTCTGAAATGAGTCCAGTTAAGACTACCATGCCTGGTTATCAGATTGAGGCAATAAACTCTTTGATTTACAACATTGCTCCTACTAAACATTTGCTGTGACCACTTATACTCTGGGGAAAAGACCCATCTGTACACAGGTGAAATTTAATTTGGAAGAAAGAAGCTCTGCTTGGAATTTACCTCTGGTGGAAAGTGACATGATCAAACATTAGATGAATCTGTTTTACCTTCTAGATTCTTCTTTATGCAATGATTTATAGTTCAACACAAAAATTAATACTATACCTTTTTTTGTCTTGTTGAGTAATTACAGCAACCAATTGTCTTAACTGTAGAAAGACAATTTTATTTCAAAGTCAAATAGCCAGATCATCAAACTTGGATCCTGTCCTAGAAATTGTACAAGGAAGATCTGTAATGTGAGAAAATGAGTCCACTAATATAGAGGAAAAAATTAAAATTATATGTACCTACTTAAAATGTAAAATAAATGCTTTTTAAAAGAAACAGTAATTCAGTACAAAGTGTTACTCTAAAAATGCTACTACATCCTGACAGAAAGATCATTTAATTGTGTATGTAAATGGTTGTAGAATAAATGTTTTAGTAATGAAGAAAAGCAAAACTGTAATTTCACCTAATCTTCATGTATGAGACACCTTTAGGTACAGTAATAGGAAAAAAGGGTAACAGTGCATGTTAAATCATAATACTTTGGTGGAGGTTATTTGTGTAAAGAAAAGAAGAGAGAAAAAAGTGACTTCTTTCAAGCAGGCTTTTCTTCTTCAGCAGAAACCATATAAGCACCCTCTCCAAAATGACATTAAGAAATGTATTTATTTGGTTGAATGTGCCAACAGTTATTGGACAGAATGGGATCCCTTGGGACAGGATGAGAAGCAGTCCAACTGTCAGCTTACTTTGGCTGAGAATTCATGACAAGGGATACAGAACATGCAGTGGATGGTCAGAGAAAAGGGATATCTTGCTGCATCTGAAAATCTCATTATTTTTGCAATTCTATTAGAATTTAAGTAATCTATGCCTTAACTGAAAGTATCACAGAAATCTAACAGAGTCTGCAAACATCAGCCAAATGGCATTAAGTAACTTGTCTTACCTGTGAAAATAAGGAAGATGCCCCCAAACCCTCATTGATGGCTTTACTTCACTTTCCACTTCCCAGAACTCCTACTTCTCTTCAATGACTCACAGTAATATGACCTGACAGCTCTTTTTCTGGGTGGTCCTGAGCCAGAGTTTGTTAAAGATCATGGTCAAGACTCCCTGGTGTCCACCCACTGACCCTCGATGGCAGCCGAACACCCAGACCCTACACATTACACACAGCTATCTTTTTGATAATCCAGTAAACAATCGGCTCTTGTTAGTGTGTATGACTTTTTTCTCACCTATTTTATATAATTCATCCCTCTCAAACATCATTAAATATCTATAGTCTTTCATAGATAAAGTTAATTTTATTTCACCATAAGTATATTTGTTGTTATTGTTCAGAATGTAAACAGTTTAACCATTAGAATTGGGTCTTTTATCACCATGCTCTAAAGCTGTGCTTTCTCTCAAGGAAATATTCTAGGCCCATTCTGTTTTCTTATTTCACAAATTTAGAATGAATTGCCCTCTAAAGAAAAGATTTGCTCTCAAAATATTGAAAGCAAGAATTAACACATGTTTTCTCATCACTGAGGAAAGGCAGGGTGACACAGAAGACTCTGGCTGCTTTAGAGAGAAAGCAGAAAATAATTTTCTTTCTTTAAAATATATTTTATTGATTATGCATTACAGTTGTCCCATTTCCCCTCCACCCGGCACACCCCCTCCTCCCCACATCCCCCCCTTTAGTTCATGTCCATGTGTCATAAGTTCTTTAGCTTCTACATTTTCCAAACTACTCTTGCCCTCCCCCTGTCTATTTTCTACCTACCATCTATGCTACTTGTTTTCTGTACCTTCTCCTCACCCCCCTGGCTCCTCCTCCCACTCCCCAGTTGCTAACCCTCCATGTGATCTCCATTTCTATGGTTCCACTCCTGATCTAGCTGTCCACTTAGTTTGCTTTTGTTTTAGGTGTGGTTGTTAATAACTGGTGAGTTTGCTGTCCTTTCACTGTTCATATTTTCTATCTTCTTTTTCTTAGGTAAGTCCCTTTAACATTTCATATAATAAGGGCTTAGTGATGATGAACTCCTTGAATTTGATCTTATCTGAGAAGCACTTTATCTGTCCTTCCATTCTAAATGATAGCTTTGATGGATAGAGGAATCTTGGATATAGGTCCTTACCTTTCATAACTTGGAATACTTCTTTCCAGTCCCTTCTTGCCTGTAAGGCCTCTTTGGAGAAATCAGCTGACAGTCTGATGGGAACTTTTTTGTAGGTGACTGTCCCTTTATCTCTGGCTGCTTCTAGAATTCTCTCTTTCATTTTAATCTTGGCTAATGTAATTATGATGTGCCTTGGTGTGTTTCTCCTTGGATCCATCTTCTTTGGGACTGTCTGAGCTTCCTGAACTTCCTGGAAGTCTATTTCCTTTGCCAGACTGGAGAAGTTCTCCTTTATTATTTGTTCAAATAAGTTTTCCACTTGTTGCTCTTCCTCTTCCCCTTCTGGTACCCCCATAATTTGGATGTTGGAATGTTTAAAGATGTCCTGAACGTTTCTAAGCCTCTCCTCATTTTCTTGTTTCTTCGTTCTTTTGGTTGTTTCTTTCTTCCTTCTGGTCCACTTCACTGATTTGAGTCCCAGTTTCCTTTCCATCACTATTGGTTCCCTGTGCATTTTCCTTCATTTCACTTAGTATAACCTTCATTATCTCATCTAATTTGTGACCAGAATCAACCAGTTCTGTGAGCATCCGGATCACCAGTATTTTGAACTGTGCATCCGATAGGCTGGCTATCTCTTGGTCACTTAAAAGTATTGGCTCTGGGGCTTTGATTTGTTCTTGTGTTTGAGCCATAATTTTTTGGTCTTATTGTGCCTGTTACATAGTGAGAGGCAGCAGAGCCCTAGGTGTTCACCAGGGCGGGGCAATCCAGTCAACCCAGTCCCTGGGTTGTGATGCTGTATCTGGGGGTGGAGTCCAAGGGGGAACAATGGTGCTTGCTCTGCTGTCTCTCAGATTTCAATCCCCTCTGCCACTTCCCATAAGTAAATTGGGCCCTTCTGGTGCTGGTTCCCAGGTAGGTGGGCTTGTGTGCATTCTAGGACCCTGTGAGTCTCTCCAACAAACTCTCCTGTGAGGCTGGGAGTCTCTCCCGACACCTCAACCCCCACAAGTGTTTTTAATCAGTGCTTTTAGTCTTTATTTCCCATTGCTGGGGCCCCGAGTTGCATGTTTTGTCTCATTGCTCGTTTTTTCCCTGGTTTATCTGGACACAAATATGTGTCTGCGGTCAGTCAGCCGCCTTGAGCGTGTCACTGGGTTTGCTCATTTCCTCCCCGTGCCAGGGTCTGCCAACCACCGCTTTTTCCTGCTGTGACCCCTGTCAGTGGTTGCCGACTGCACCCCTCCTACCGGTCTGGATGAATGGTTCATTGTTGTCAGACTTCTGTACAGTTCAGTTTTCTGTTTGTTCTGGTTGTGTTTTTGTTTCTAAATCTTTGTTGTCCTTAAATTTGGTTGTGTGAGGAGGCACAGTATTTCCACCTACAACTCCATCTTGACTGGAAGTCTTTTTTATTTTATTTTATTTTATTTTATTTTTAGTAGACCCTGAGTTCATGATCAGGTTTTAAACTTATCTGTATCTTAAATAAAAAATTTACTGTGGCTTTAATATATGTGCAGTTGAATACATTTTTCTACTATCTACTAAAATAGGGATAACTTGCTATATATTTTTATATCAAACTGATATGATATAATTTAATTACATTATAATTAGCTGATATATATAAAACTGATATTATGCTTATAATTAACTGATATTATATAAAACTGATATAATATAATTTATGATAAATTTAAAGATTTTCTCCAAATTTTTGTGTCTCTTTTCTTTTCTTCCTGCAGCTCTTGGATCAAGCATTCTGGATTAAGATAAAGGTCAGAATGGGTCTCCTTGACAGAATGACTGAAGCACAGGGTAGTTATAGATTTTATTCTTCAAATTGAGACATTCTGAATATGAAAGAGGCCTCTGTTAAAAGGATACTGGGATAATGAACACACTCTAAGGTTGCCATCAGAACATATGAACATGGGCCACTCTTCTCAAGTGCCAATTATGTAATGAAAAGTAAATTTCCTTGGTTCCTATGAAACCAAAGTATGATATATACAGGAATAAAAAAACCTTATATTTCTGATAGAATCCTATGCAAATATAGGCAAGAAAACAAAATCAAGACAATTTGTTTAAAACCCTTTAACTATTTATTTTTTATGAGCAATAGAATCATTATTAACTTTTAACATAAGGATCTTTAATATTGAACTCTAATTCCTCAGTGCTTTATGTAGATGAATATTTATCATCTCAGTATTTCCCTGTCAAATTTTCAAAGGCCAAATTCTGAATGCCAAAATTTACAACTAAATTGGTATCAAGAATTATTTTTAAAGTATGCCTAGTATTACATTTTGACAAGCCAAACACTGACAAATTACATAAAACATATATTCGTATAATGTTCAAAATGTTTACTCACAAGAAAAGCTAATGAATGGCAATATGCAATTAGATTATGGTATGGCTCAGTTGCAAGGTCATATACATATTACATTCATCTATCTCCCAATACCAGTCTTATTAACAGTATACTTTGGAGGTTTTCTTATTAAAGTAAACATAGGAATTTTGTATAGTTATAACCAAAGAAAATTTTAGTGCAACACTTTAAATCTTTACGTGAATTATAACATACCATGTCCATAATCTGAACTTTTTATTTTATAAAACCACCATAATAATCAAACCTATGAGAATTAGCCTCTTCTTTCTGGATGACTTGATGACTAGGCTTTAATCTACTTTGTGCAATACAGTCTCCTTAAAATCCAACTTGCATTGGGCTTCTGACTCAGATAGGGTCTTTGGGACATTTATTACTGTTGGGTCAATACATTGGCTCTCCCACCACCCATCATAAAGGCTGGCCAGAGGGCTCCTGGCCAGAAAAAAATGTGTACTATTTTGGGAATGAATTTTAACTCCTTCTTTATCTCCTTTTGGGAGCAGCTTCTTGTCCTGTTGTTGCTTCTTGACCTTTTCCTTCTGCAAGTACACACTGATGTAAGGTGACCCCACGCCACACATAGGCTCTGCAATGTGGGCCTGTGCTGCCTTTGTCCAGGAATCCTTATTCTGACCCTCAGACTGGAGGAGGTGTGGTCTCTCTCACACTGACCCACCACCACCGGTGCTCTCCCCTGTAATGTGAGTGATAAACAGCATGTCCACATCTGCTAGTCCTCTGGGTGGATTTTTTGGAATCTCACAAACACTAAAGTAGCAATTACAGTTATAGTTATAATCTATATCACCATCTTAGGCATTAGGTTATCTACTTGAGCACCTTAGACTTTAATGTTTAACTCCCTCAACTGGCAAGGAGGGTTATGCTTTGGGTTATCTTGCCTTAATTCATTGGACGTGACTGGTCAGAGACAAGGAACAATGGATATATTCTGCATATAAAATTCACAACAAAATCTTCCCCTCACAACCTAATGAGTTCCTACCATAGACTATCCTCTCCACTCCAGCACCTGAAGGTCACTATTTCTTCCTGAACAGCTTCTAGTAATAAACCATGATAATGGAGGATGAGAGGATCTTACTGCCAATTTCACTTCTATTAGCAACTTCATCATTTTGAGTGAGTCACTTATTGGTAGCAAGAGAGGTTCTGTGTTATTTCATAACAATTTTCATTATCACAGGAGATACATACTGCATATGTATCAACATACACATGTCACTTAAGAATCCCTAATGCCAAGATACTACTGAGATACTGGTGTTGGTACAGGACAGAAACCTCCTAGATCTGAAAGCTTTAGATTCATTGTGCTTTAGCCTTTTATTTTCAAAGTTTTTATCTCTATTCAGTAATAATTTAAACACATAGTTTATACCCTTAGTGGAAAATATTCACTGTGTTCTTGAGTCAAACTCAGCCTTAGTAATTTCAAATCCTATTCTAGAGAGAAAGCAGAATTTCTCACTTCCCAGTCTTCACTGAATAGTGTCTCTGCCTCCAGTCTTTAGTGTCCTGGAAAGTCTGTTTCCCAATAAAATTTATTTGGTTAAAGGCCTTCCAGATGAAACATTCATACATTCTTTTCCAGAAGCTATTATTAAAGTCAGTGGTTCCCCAACCTTTTTGGCACCAGAGACAGGTTTCGTGGAAGACAATTTTTCCATGGACTGGGGTGAGGGTAGAGGAGATGGTTTCAGGATAGTTTAAGCATTTTACATTCAAGCTCACCTGGTGTGCAGCCCAGTTCCTAACAAGCCTGGAACAATGCCAGTCCTGAGCCTGGAGGTTGGGGGTCCCTGAAAAGTGTTCCAGTGGTAAGGCCTTGTAGTGTTGTAAGACTTCAGCCATATGAACACCTCTTGGAAATCTGTCTTTGGTGAAAAAGTGTCAGATCAATTATTATTCTTTTTTACCAATAGACCTTTACTTACTGGAAGACATAGAAAACAAAAAAACAATTTACTTCTTTGAATTTAATTCTAAATTGTAAGAACAAACTAAAGAATGGTGTGGATGTGATAGAAACCATGGAGAAAAGTAATGGGCATGTTAGTTTCCAAATAGCCAAGAATGTAAATATTAGGCACATTCAGACTCATGTCTTATACTTTAGTTCTGGGCACATAATTTAAAAGTTAAGAAGAATGACAGCTAATATAATATTAAATATCAACTGTAATTTAAAAATTTTTAATTTTTTATAAAAAGAATGAGATCTATAAGCTCTGACAAATAAGTCCCAAAAAGCACCATATTCCAAAAGAATGGTAAATGCTAAAATAAAATTACAAAGGAAATATGGGAGGGGATAAATAAATAGGCCAATATATCTACAGAGATGGTTGTTTTATAATATTTTATTTTAAAGCTATAATAATGATTACAGAACTAAGAATAAAAGCAAAATAAAAGTATATTACAAACCCTAAAAAACAGATCAAGAAAGCTAAAGCTGAGGCTTAGGAAAAGCTATAAAGAAAAGTGAGAAATGCTATTTTATCTCCCTTGGAGCAAGAAAACATACAAGTAAGAAATAAAACATTGTTTGGGTAGTTGCAAATGAAAAGAAAGCAATATTGAAGAAATATCTCCTACACATCCAATATTTACCAAAGAAACCATACATAATCATGACAGTTTAAAACAACATCTTGATACTTACATACAATGTAATATTACTTGGTCAATAAAAAGATCAAAATTTTACCATTTGTGACAGCATGGATGGACCTAGAGGGTATCATGCTAAATGAAATAAGTCAGTCAGAGCCAAACAAATACCATATAATTTCACTTGTATGTAAAATCTAAAGTACAATATAAATGAACAGACAAAACAGAAACAGACTCATAGATACAGAGAACAAAGTAATGGTAGTCATAGGGGAGGTAGATTTGGGGCAGGGTGAAAAAGGTGAAGAGACTGAGAAGTGCAGATTGTTAGTTACAAAATAGTAATGGGAATGTAAAGTATAGCAGAGGAAGTATAGTCAATGATATTATAATAACTATGTATGGTATCAGATGGGTGCTGGAACTATCAGGGGATTGCTGTGTAAAACATATGTTCGTCTAACCACTATGCTGTACACCTGAACCTAATAAAAAACAATATCGAATGTAAACTGTAATTGAAAAACACTTTAAATTAAATAGTTATTTATGAGGTTTTTATCCACATCCCAAAACCCCCCAACAAAGTCCTGCCTTCCAAGGTATTATTATTAGTCCCGTTTTACACAGAAGCAAAAGAAGATAGAGAAGTTAGGCAATTTGCAGAGGCTGTATGACCAGTAAATGAGTTGTTGGAATCAGATCTTCCCAACTCCAGAAATAACAGGGAAACATGGACCATCAACACCCATTATGCTTTCATTTTCCCAACCAATAAAAATGGTCTTTAAACTGAAATGAATAAAAAATTATAACTGAAAGCAAATGAAAATTAAAGTGTTTAAGATCAGAAAAACCTACTTTCTTTGAAATAATCAGTGGCTCAAATGGAATTACATCCCAAGCTAAGAAAGAACATAGTGCCCTGTAGATATATCTACTATAAAATTTATCACATTTGATTCCATTTTGGGGAGAGAAGCTTATTATTCACTACAGATTGTTATAGTTCATTATACAGCAAATAACAAACCCATACATTCATAGGGTTGTCAATCAATGTGTGTCATAATGGAACCATTGAAAGCAAATGAAGAATAACTGGAGATGTGCTAGAAAACCTAAAAAAGAAAACATACTGATATCCAAAAACAGGAAAATTACTTTTACTTGAGAACCTTCTATGTGTCAATTTCAATGCAATGCTTGGTACTGCACCTATGTTGTCTTATTTAAGCCTTGTAATTACCTGCATGGAGGATTTTTACATATCAGAAAATCAAAGTTAAAACAATTTTAGATTGTCATACCCCAAAGAGCTGGGATGTGCCAAAGGGGCTGGTTTTCACATCCTTGGCTGTGGTTGAGAGCACATGCTGTAGTACTTACTTAACAAATGATTTTGGAACAGGTTTCTTAATTTATCTGAACTTCACTTTTGTTCTTTGCAAGATAGGGATGACAAAACCCAACTCAGAAATGTGGCAATTATGTCAAAAATTCCCCAAATTACATGGCAATTAGTAAGGGCTCAATAATATAAATAGTGTTAGCAATTCATAATAATGAGAAAGATTGCCATTAGGTAGGGTGTTATCATGTACCACCAAGCCATTAATAATGTGGTACTTTTCTACTTGGTTGTTTTTTTTTTATTTATACAGAATTACTTCACAGGGGACACATGAGAGAAGGGCCACCCCACATCCATCCTAACCTGTCATCATATAGGGGCCCAGTGAGGGTGAAATGAGCATTAAAATACCAGGTGCTAAAACTTTTATTGTTAAGCAGATTTGTCTGCACCAGATGGTATTAGAAGTTATAAATTAAACAGGAACCTATGTGGGGTCATGGTATACCAGAGCAGAACCTAAAACAGGAATCTGGTGAGGACAGAGGTTACTCCCTTGAGAAAGGGACTTCCTTGTCAATATTACTCTGCAGAGAGACTGTCACTTCCTGCACGTAGTTTTCCACTAAGTACTGGTGATGTATTCCTCAGGCACAGCCGTAGGTCAATGACAGGTTCACTCTTATGGACTTCAAGTGTGACATTTTTGGAAGTTTATGTGATGATAGAAAAAATGAATGAATATCTATTCTTATTTTCATTTATCTTTTGATTAACTGGGCGAAGGACTTACATCCAGGGTAAGTCTTTCTTACTACAAAGAGAAAATAGCTTTCTGTTACTATTGCTGTAAATAACTAACACAGGTCATTTATTTTTTAAGGATTTTTTTATTTATATTTTAGAGAGAGGGGAAGGGAGGAAGAAAGAGAGGAAGAGAAACATTGATCAGTTGCCTCTCACAGGCATTGCAACATAGGACCAAAACCACAATACAAGTATATGTCATGACCAGGACTTGAACTGGCAACCTTTCTCTTTATGGGATGATGTCCAACTGATTGAGCCACACTGGCCAGGGCTGGATATAAATAATTTAAAACGAACTTGAATACTGTGCTTCTAAGGTCTTTGTGGACATAGCTCAGAGGATGTCAGCAACATAGCATATCAAAGAAAGCCACAGGTTA
The DNA here is from genome assembly GCF_014824575.4 of Sturnira hondurensis. Classification (NCBI taxonomy): domain Eukaryota; kingdom Metazoa; phylum Chordata; class Mammalia; order Chiroptera; family Phyllostomidae; genus Sturnira; species Sturnira hondurensis. The sequence goes on from NW_028094356.1 coordinate 327,105, forward strand.
CTGCAAGATTTTTAGAGAGGCACTTGACAACAAAATTAAATTCCTTTAAAACATTGTTGAGGTTCAATATATGGTAAATGTAAAAATATTAAGGTCCCCATACAGTGTGGAACAAAAGTAGGTTTATAGTTATTTATATGGAAAAATACAATACTTCATAAATAATAATAGAAAACTCTGTTTTGCATATCCACAACTGTAAACCTACTTATGCCCCACTTTATATATATATGTATTTGTATCAGCACCAACCAGATTGAGATGTAGAATGTTACTACAGCCCCAGAAGGTTTCCCTGAGTTCCTCCCAGTCTATACCAATGCCTACAGAGAGACAACTACTATTCTGATTTCTGAACTAGAAATTAACTTTGGGTGTTCTTATAATCCATATTTTGAAAGTAGAGACAATAGGACTTACTAACAAATTGAATGTGGGTTACCAGAGAAAAAAGAAATTAAGGATGACCTCAACAATTCTGCCTAAGCAATTGGAAGGTTGAGGTTACTATCAACAGAGATCAGAAGACATCAGAAGGGGCAAGGCTTTTTTTTTTTTTTCTGAGGCAGGAGGGGGAGGAATGCAGGAAGGGGATGGCATAAGGATTTGAACAAGCTCAGTTGCAAATGTGGATTACATATCCCATTGGTGCTGTTGGGTAGGCAGTTGGAGATACAAGTCTGGATTTCAGGAGAAAGGTCTGAGCGGAAATTGTTAGCACAAACATGGCAAATAAAGTCAAAAGATCAAATGAGATCTCCCAGGGAATGGATGTAGGTGGAGGAGAGACCATAACCAAGGACTGAGCAGTGGATACTCAAAATTCAAAGTGTGGGCAGAAGAGAAGAAAGGAATACAGGAAGCTATGAAGGAGGGGTGAGTGGGCCAGTGGGGAACCAAGACAAATGAAAGTGTTTCAGAAAGAAGTGATGAACTATGTCAAGTGTTGCTGGTAATTAAAAGTGTCCCTGACAAATGAAAATCAATAATATATAACAAAGCTGATTTCACCATAGACTAATTGATAGAAAGAAGAGTTGTTCCCACAACAGATTTCTACATATCAATTACCCTATAGTTAACTTGGTTAAAGACTCGGTTCCCAAGAATCTATTGAGTCAGTTAAGTGAGGACTTAGTACTTCCTGAGAGACTGCTAGGTCAGAACAAGCGAGGCCAGACTTTGATGTTCTTAGAAGGCTCCAGGGGCAGAGCTGAGAAAGGTTCCAAAGTGGCCCAGGAAGACAGATGGCATAACTCAGTGTAAGGAAATAAATACTCCTTGTGAAAACTGGCTTGTGAAAAGCAGGAGTGAGGAAGGAGCCAGCAAATAAACTCTCTCTCCTGTGCACACAGTTCACTTTTCTGAGTTCCAGGAGTTCACAGAAGGCTACCCTTTATAACAGCATGGATGGACCTGGAGAACTTTATGCTACATGAAATAAGCCAGTCGGCGAAAGACAAGTACCATATGATTTCACTTATATGTGAACCTAATGAACAAAATGAACTAACAAATGAAATAGAAGCAGACTCATAGATAGAACAGACTGATAGCTGTTGGGGGGTGGATGGGGTTGGGAGTCTGGGTGAAAAGGTGAAAGAATTAACCAAAAATACATACACACAAACATACATACATACATACATAAAATAACTTAAACTTTAAAAAAGAGAAACTTCAATATGACCATGCTATCCAACCACATGTAATTTCTGTTATATTAGTATTATTATAAATAAAATAATTGCTAATTTAAAGAAAGGTAACCCCTATGCAGAAATCAGTTCAAGTTTCATGCAAAGGTTGGACAAGGTTAGTGATACACTGACCACCTCACCTGCCCCCTTCTTTCCCCCAGCACATCCCCCTTTTCCCTCACTCTTGCTGTCCTGACATTAAATCTACCAGTAAAGCCTTAACCAGAAGCTTTGCCTTGGCCTAGTTTCTATCAAAGGCAGGCTGTGTCAGCATTGCTCTGGGACTTCCAAGGATAGCCCAACTAGTGACCAGGGTTGTCCAAGCACAGACAATTCCCCGCTTCCTTTGCCTGGGGTCCTGAAGCTGCACCTTCTGGGCTGAGGTGCCATTAACCAAGTTGACATGTTGTGTTTCTTTCTGAACAGGTCTTAAAATCAGCAGGAAAATGTCTTTGCAAACCCTATAGCATAAGCCATTTCTCTGCCTGCTGTCCACCTTTAACTACAACCTACAACTCTTACTCTATGTAAAAGCTGCCCAAAGGCAGTGGCCCTAGTTTAGAGGGCCATACAGGAATGCTTCAATATGTACAAAGCAGTCTGCTGAATATAGCTTGTGTGCAATTACGTACTCAATAGGTCAAGCTGCTTCTCCCCTGAGAAAACTAAATCATTCATTTTAATAAAATGACCTTTAAAATTTGGTACCCATATAAGGAGACATGAAAGAGTTGAGACAAAAAACTAAGGTGAAAATAATGGACAATAAATATTATAAATTGTTTTTTTAAACTCTGGTGCTGAAATACTTAAAGAGAAAATTGGAAGCAAATATTGGAAACTAAATCCTCTGAGTAAGATGTTTAATTAAAAGGCAGAACTTGTTAAAATAACTAAAATAACTACAACTCATAACATAGCTCCACTCATTAACCTTTATTTTTGTCTATAGTTAATTTGCATTAGATGATAGAGGGTCCAGATTTAGAAAGATGAAAAAGCAACAGAGCTGTCAACCTATGGTCACATCATTGCTCATTGGCAGTATGTGTGCTTGGACAAGAAAGCTTTAAGAAATGCACTACATGCAATTAGAACACACTTCAGTAGTATAGAATAAATCATAGCAAAATTGAATTTTGTGCGTGTGCGTGAGAGAGAGATAAATGGCATTTTTCCAATTGTTGGCTGTATAGATAACAGAGAAATACCACAGAGAGATAAAAACTGTCACAGTTTTAATTGAGTGTTGTTTTTATAATTCAGTCTAATAATTATCTTAATAATAATAATAATAATAATAATAATAACCACCACAACAGCAATAAATGCTATCACTTTTAGAGCATAACTACATGCCAAGTATTAACCTAGGCATGTTTGCACACACACACATAAACCTCAAAGCAAATATACAAGGCAGGGATTATTGCTTTCTCCACTTGATAGATAAGGAAACTTAGACACAAATAAGTTAAGAGATTTATTCAAGTTTATGCAGCTAGTGAGTGACGGAGCTGGACACATCAGGTACTCTGGTTGTGCCCTCACTGTTCACTGCTAGCTTAATATTTTTTCTGTTTTAATAATTTATATGAAATGGATAGATATTTTGAAATTTCATACAAAAAGAAACAGAATATCTGAATACCTCTATGTCTATTAAAAATTAAATTGGTTGTCTCAAACCTCCTAATCATATATAATAATAAAATGCTGATTTTGTTTTCTCTGAAACCATTAGTAAATCAAGAATGTCCACTTTCACCACTTCGGTTCAACATTGTAGGGAGGGTACCAGCCATGGTAACTAGGCACTAACAAAAAAAAAGGCAGAAGTATCATATAAACATAAACTGTTCTCATTACAGATGACATGAGTGTTTTCTAGAATATTGAGGAATTACAAAACTACTATTAGAACTAGTTATGTTGTATCAAGGTTGTAGGGTCTGATGTTAATGTGAAAGTCAATTGGATCCTCACATAATAGTGGCAAAAACTGAAAAACATAATGTCTAAATATGCATTTATCATAATATCAAAAGCTTAAAATACCTATGAATAAATGTTTCAAAACATTCAAAACGTTTACAGTAAAACTACAAACATTGTTGATTAAAATGAAAGAAGATTCAAATAAATGGATAGAAATAACATGTCAGTAGACTGAAAACTCAGTGTTGTTAAGATCATAACTGTCCCCAGATTGCACGTAATTCAATTTTTGTACCAATTTGACAAACTGATTCTAAAACTCATATGTAAATTGAAACTAGAATAGTCAAACCAATTTTAAAAATTGGCTTATTATAAAGCTATAGTAATCAAGAGAGTTTGTTACTGTGAAAGGGTAGGTATATAATATAAATCAATGTAATGAAATAAGCAGTCTATAGATATTTTAGAAGTACCTCCACACATATATATTCAAATGACTTTTAACAGAGGTGCTAAGACAATTCAGTAGAAAAAAGGGAAATCCTTTAATATATGGCGCTATATCAATAGCATGTCTGTATAAGAAGAAAATAAACATAACACCTTACTTTACACATATACAAGGTCTGTCTAAAAAATCCAGCCATTGTTAATATAATGAGAATGGCTTGCATGGCATTGATGTAACCTGGCAGCCAAGGAGAGTGGACTGGAATGCACATGTGTGATCAATGATGACTTTACTGTACCAGTCAGTGGGGGTGGTAGACTCCATTGAGTGAGTATATGTATCATGTAGCTATCGCATTAAAAATATCTGAGCAACTAGAGAAACAAATATGCATCAAATTTGCCATTAAGCTCGAACATCCCTCCTCAGAAACTGTTTAGATGATTCAGAAGGCCAAAGCTGCAGACAACTGGTGATTGGCAGCTTCATTGTGACAACATGTCCAGGCATGCATCATGTCTCATGCAGAATTTTTTGGCGAAACATCAAATCACCCAGGTGACCTAGTTCCCCTACAGCCCAGATTTGGGGCCCTGTGATTTCTGGCTTTTCCCCAAAAAGAAGGAAGAGATTTCAGACTATCAGTGAAATTCAGGAAAATACAATGGGACAGCTGATAGAAATTGGGAGAATGGTGTGAGGTCCCAAGGTGCCTATTTTGAAGGTGACTGAGGCATCATTGTCCTATGTACAATGTTTCTTGTACCTTATGTCTTAAGGTACATGTCATAAGGTACAATGTCATAAGGTACAATGTTTCTTGTACCTTATGTCTTAAATAAATGTCTCTATTTTTCATATTACATGGCTGGATACCTTCTGGACTGACCTCATACAAACAAGAAGTCACATATCTAAAGTTAAAATATAAAATTATAAGGCTAAAAGAAAAAAGAGGTAAATATTTGCAATTTGGGGATAGTCAAAATTTTCTCATCTAAAAAACAAAAAATATATACAACATGAAAGTAAAACAACTAAGGAATTAGTTTTCTCCAAATTAAAATACTTTTGCTCCAGGAAGAACACCACAAGCTGGCAGAGAGTATTGGTGAAACATATATCAGACAAAGAACTTTCATCCAGAAATATAAATAATTCTTACACCTCAATTAGAAGGACAATCTAGTATTTTAAAAGTTGGGAGGAGACTTGAATAAGCATTTTATAAAAGAATATATATATGACTAGTAAGCATCAGGCATATGCCAAATTAAATATACAATGAAATTCCACCATGTGACTGTTATATTTGTTAAGATAATTAATAAGAATAATAATAGATCCCATTTGTTTATTCTTTCCTTTATGTCTCCTATAGCAAGGGCCATAAAGGAAAGAATAAACAAATGGGATCTCATCAAAATTAAAAGCTTCTGCATGGCTAAGGAAAACAGTATCAAGATACAAAGAGAAGCAACAGCTTGGAAAAACATATTTGCCAATGAAACCTCAGACAAAGGTTTAATCACCAAAACATACAAAGAACTCACTCAACTCCACTCAAAGAAGATAAGCAACCCAATTAAAAAATGGGCAAAGGACTTGAACAGACACTTCTCCAAGGAGGACATACAGAGGATCCAGAGACACATGAAAAGATGCTCGATGTCGCTAGCTATCAGAGAGATGCAAATTAAAACCACAATGAGATACCACTTAACACCAGTCAGAATGGCCATCATACACAAAGAAACAAACAACAAGTGCTGGAGAGGTTGTGGGGAAAAGGGAACCCTAGTTCACTATTGGTGGGATTGCAGACTGGTACAATCACTATGGAAAACAGTATGGAATTTTCTCAGAAAACTAAAAATGAACATGTCTTTTGATCCAGCAATTCCACTCTTAGGAGTATATCCTAAGAACCCTGAAACACCAATCCAAAAGAACCTATGCACCCTGATGTTCATTTCAGCACAATTCACGATAGCCAAGAGTTGGAAGCAACCTAGATGCCCATCAATAAATGACTGGATCAAAAGCTCTGGTACATTTACACAATGGATTTCTATGCTGCAGAAAGGAAGAAGGAACTCCTACCCTTTGCAACATCATGGATGGGACTGGAAAGCATTATGCTGAACGAAATAAGCCAGATGGTGAAAGACAAATACCATATGATATCACCTTTAACAGGAAACTAAACGGAAAAACAAACAAGCAAGCAAAATATGACCAAAGACACTGAAATAGGAACAGGCTGACAGGGTCCAGAAGGGAGAGGGGAGAGAATCATCGGGGAAAAGGGGAAGGACTCACATGAACAAGTATAAAGGACACATGGACCATAACTAAGGTGAGGGGCAGAACCAGGGGGGAGGTGGGGAGCACTGGGGGCAGGGCAGGGCTGGGAATATAAGACAGAAAACTGTACTTGAACAAGAATTAAATTAAAAAGATAATTAATAACAATAATAATATATTCTGATAATACTGAGTGTTAACAAGGATTCAGGGCAACTGTCATGCTCATAGATCACTGGTTGGAATGCAAAATGGTACAACCACCCTGTATGACAGTTTAACAGTTTCTTCTAAAGTTAAACATATATTTATCCTATGACTCTATCGTCACACTCCTAAGTATTTACCTAAGAGAAGTGAAAATATATGTATTAACAAAGACTTGTATATAAATGTTCATAGCAGCTTTATTTATAATATTTATAAGAGCCCCAAACTAAAAACAAATCAAATATCCATGAACAAGTGAATGGAGAGACAAACTGTGGTAGAGTCACACAATAAAATACTATGCAGCAATAAAAAGGAAACAAGAAATTTTCGATACATGGATAAATTTCAGAGTCATTTTAATAAGTGATAGAAGCCAGGCAAAAAAAAATTAAATAATGCATGATATCACCTATATGAAATTCCTGAAAAGAAACTAATCTACAGTGACAAGACGCAGATTACTAGTTGTCTGAGGACGGCGATGGAGGAATGAACAGCTTACAAAAGTGAACTAGGAAACCTTTCAACATGACAGAAAACGTCATCAATCCTCTTAGTTATAATGATAGTTTCACAGTCATACACATATATCAAAATGTAGCAAATTGTGTGCTTTAAATACAGGTAGTATATTATACTTTAATTATATATCAATAAAATTATCAAAAGCAAATAAGAGGGAAAGGAAAATTATTTCTTTTAGTATACAATTGTCACAGAGCAATACTTGTTCCATTTCCTTCCAGAAATCTGCAAAGTTCAGTATGGTACAATAATTTGCAACTCTGAACAGTTTCAGGGCAGAAAACACATTCCTTCAGTCAGCAGTGGAAGTCAAAAGGGTATAAAACACCTCTCTGTTTGCCTTTGCCTATCAGTGCTCTGTACAACTCTATACAGGTACGTCTTAGAAGTATTGTGGGTTTGGTTCCAGGCCACCACAATAAAGTGAGTATCACAATAAAGCCAATTGTAATCTTTTAAAAAAAAATTAATGTGTCTATAACACCCAAACTTTCTTTGAGGGTCCCCTTTTTTTTTAAAGATTTTTATTCATTTATCTTTAGAGGGGAAGGGAAGGAGAGAGGGAGAGAAATATCAATGTATGGTTGCCTCTCATGTGCCCCCTGCTGGGAACTGGCTGCAACCCAGGCATGTGCCCTGACTGAAAATCGAACTGCGATCGTCCAGTTTGCAGGCCCGCGCTCAATACACTGAGCTACACTAGCCAGGGCTTCAACTGTAATCTTTTTGCTGGTAAAAGGTCTTGCCTCAAACTTCTGAAAAACACAATTTGTGAACAATGATAAAGCAAAGTGCAATAAAATGAGATATGTCTGTACCCAGAAATTCATTATTTTCTTCTTTAATGTCTACAGACACAAAGGTTCTAAGACCTGCAAACATACTGGCTTGCATGAGAGAAAGTGTTAACAACATTGACATAGTGACAATTGCCACCAAAGTTATTTAGACTTGTGCTTTACAATTACCAACCTTTTACACATACTATACTCAAAATTATTAATATATCCATTGTCTTTAACAGATAAATGATTTGGGGCTATTATCCACAGATTTTTTTCAACTTGCTTTTTCTGTTTTTCTGTACCTCTTTTAGCCTGAGACTCTGTGTTCCTCGCTCCACTGAAGTTGGATTAACCTTGAAGAACTGGTGCTGAAAACCAGTAAGCTATTACATGAACTGAGTATCTAGTGTCAACTCTTCGTATTTGAAGCTTCACTTAATTAGCCCATACTTGGGGTGGTGAGAACATTTCTCTTGAACAACTAATCCAAATGGTATAAAAACTGAATAGACCATGTGTCTATAAGATTATCACTTCCTGTAAGACAAAGTTAGTTTAATTAATTGATTAATTACTTGGTATGAAAGCATAAAAGTCACTTCTGCTTTTATTATACTTAATCTGGCAATAAACAGAAGGCTTTCATACTTAATGTTTATTCTCTGGCAGCTTTCCTAAGTACCAAAACATAGTTGCATTTAAAGTGCCAAAGATTTCCTGGCAGGAGACGTCACCTAATTCCAGTAAAGATCTTATATAACTTGGTTTTTTGAGTGATTACACATCATGGGAGAAAACTGACTGTAGAGCTAAAAATGAGTCCAGACAGCACCTGATCCAGCTGGTTCCAGGTGAGTAAACAGTAGCCCAGGTAACTGGCAAAATTATCCAAATTGAGAGAAACACTTATTTGGTTCTTCTCTTTATTCAATTTGCCATGTGTTACTTTACCATTTATCTTATTATTTATTAAATTAATAGCACAAAAGAGCATAGCAAGTAACTTATTTTAAGATGTGATACTTGTACTTTGTCCCAAGGAATACAGACATATGATGGCACAGATTGAAATATAATCACACTGTCCCCAATCTGCCCACAAGTACAATCCAATGCTATCAATAAAATAATTTTTCTACATTCTCTACTGATACCAAAATAGATTCAGGATTTTAGTATCTTTAGCTTCCTGAAATCAATTGAAATCTGTTCCCATATATATTACACATTGCCCATTTTCTTGTTCAAGAATCCATAAAACACGAAGTATAAGCCAAGATCACTTCCTCTACAGTATGATAGGATAATTTAAGTTTTAGAAAGCTTATAGTCACTTCTGTTTAGGAAATAAATTGTAGGTGTGGCAAGAGTAAAAACAAGGAAGTAAGGTATCTACTACCCTAATGAGTTGTGAAGGAGATAGGCTGGTGGCAAAGAAGTGGACATATCTGTACAGTATTTTGAATGTGAAGTTGACAGACTGGTAATAGGTGGTAAGGTAAAGAGAGGAACTATGAATGGATTCTAGGTTTGAATTCTGGATGGCTGAGTGAATGATGGATCATTCAATGAAGTGGAGAATATTAGGGGAGGTAAAATAATCAGACTTGGAGGATGTCAATATAAAGAATTAAAGAATTAGTTATAAAGAATTAAATAATTTTATTTTGGAAAATAAACTCAAAGTACAAACTGAATGAAAATAAGCCAAGCAAATAGAAAATGCCAATGTTAAAAACAAAAATATGAATATAATCAATATATAAATACTGTTTTAACACATGGGACTAGAGGAAATCATCTGTGGAGAAAATATAGATAAAATCACACTGACATTTACTGTTTGGATGGAAAAAGGATCAACCTTCTCGGTCTCACTGCTGAGACCAAGAAGGAGCAGCAGGCAAGGCAAGAGAAAAATTGGGGGAATTTTCTGTCACAGAAACAACAGAAAAATGAATCTCAAACCACAGTGAAATACCACTTCATACCCACTAGGATGGCTATTATCAAAATGAGAGAAAATATGTGTTAGAAATAAATGTGGAGAAATTGGAACCTTCATAAATTGCTTGTGAGAATGCAAAATGGTGCAGTCACTTAGGAAAAGGGTCTGGCAGATTCTAAAAATGCTAAACATAGAGTTACCTCATGACTAAGCAAGTTCACTCTTATGTGTTTTCATTTTTCATTTTCTAGAAAAATGAAAACATTTACGCATATGACACTTGTGTTCATAGTAGTATTGCTTATAATATCCCCAAACTGGAAACAACCCAATGTCTATCAACTGTTGAATGAATCATAAATGTTTTACCTATACAATAGAATATCATACATTAATAAAAATGAATGAAATACTGATACATCTTATAACATAAATGAACCTTGAAAACATTATACTAAGTGAAAGAAGACAAACGCAAAAGACTGCATATTGTATGATTCCATTTACACATAATATGAAGAATAAACAAGTCTAATAAACAAGACAGAAAATAGATTAGTAAATGATTGCCTAATGTGTGGCAGGTGGTGGTGGGGAGGTGAGAAGGAAGGTGAAGAATGGTACGTGATTGGGGATGGGGTTTGTTTCAGGGGTTACGAACAGTTCTAAAATTGTGGTGATGTTCACACAACTCTGTGGAAACACTAAATGCTACTGAAGTGTACATTTTAAATGGATAACTTGTATGGTATATGGGTTATAACTTAATAAATTGAGGTTTTAAAAAACATAGTGTTTCATGAAGGCAGTTTTCAACTGTGCTGAATATTACCAAAAATGACAAAATGGCCATTGTTTTCAGCCTGAAAGTCAGGCATGACTTTGATAAAGGAGTTGAGTCTGAGAGCCCAATGGATTGAAGAGAAAATTTAAAATAATTGGAAACAATGAACTTTGAAAACACTTTAAAGTATTTTACTATGGAAGTGTTCAGAGAAATCAAGTCATATATTAAAATCAGAGTACAGTTGTTGTCTTTAAGATGTGAGATATTAAGCACATGTCAATGTCAGTAAAGAAAAATACATTTAAAAATCAAGCAGGTAGTAGTAATTGCAGAGATACCAGAGTGACTGAGAAGGCATTGAATAGTGAGGGCAGTGGAAAAGGTAAGGGTTGCCTTTTAGTAAAAGCAACAACTTCTTTCACTAGACTAGTAGAGAAGAAAAAAAAAAACATAGATTCAGATTGATTGGTAGATTTGCTGATGGAAAGATGAGAAATTTTCTCACTGGTATCTTCTTATTATATTTAATTATATTGTTCAAATATATTGTTAAATTTATATTTAAATTATATTGCTTCTAATATAAATATTAGACTAAGGGATTAAGCAAAGGATGGAGGAGAGAAAAGGGTTTCAGAGTGAGAAAGTACAAATATATAAAATATTCATTGTAGAGAATTATAAAAATCAATAAATGTACCTCATAGAATTTTCAGATAAAGAACTTAAATTACAACAGCATGGATGTAAAAATTACTTCAGTAATGTTTAATTACTATAGTGTCAGTAAATAATAAATAATTACCTTTAAATATATTTGGGATTTCTTTTGCATGATTTCACAATGGAGGAAGCAAAGAGCAAGCAAACATCTGCTACTTAGTGATGATAGCTTTGGACCATGGCAGATAAGGAGGAAAAAGAAGACATGAGATGCATTATAAGTAGTGAAACAGTTACAAAGTGGGGAGATATGTCACTGAGGAAATAAAAAATTTTTGGCACAAAGTTATTTGAGAAAATGAGTTGTAAATGTATTAAGTCATATATTCAAAAAGTAGTATGTGTTAAAGAAAATATCTGAGGCCCTGGGGTATTAGGGGTGGTAAATCTAGGGTATCCCGTGAAGGAATGTGACAGGTAGAGTGGCCATGGGTAGAGATTAAGAATTGAAAGGCCAAGGATGGGTAAGTCATCTACATAAAGACTGAAATAACAAAAATTGATGTAAAAAACAGTGCAGGAAAAGAGTAAGTTTATTACCTCAAATCTTCAGGTAATAGAGTGACCTGAAGGTGGGTAGATGGTAGCAATAAGGAAATAGATCAGGTGATATAGTCTGTTTATCTGTGCTATAAATAATCTTCATCTTGTAGAAGTGAAGGGAGGAGAGATTGTCTAGAAATGGCAATAGAAAGCATAGAAAATTCTTCTTTTCTATGTAGGGACCAAGACAACAGTCCTCAACATTTTGGCACCAGAGACCAGTTTTGTCAAAGACAATTTTTCCATGGACTGGGTTGGGGGTGGGTTTCAGGTAAGCTTTTATTAAAGCTCACCTCTTGATGTGTGACCCAGTTCCTAATAGGCTCAGACTAGTATCTGTCCACAGCTGGGAGGTTGAGGACCTCTGGGTGGGGGGGTGGGGGTGGGGGTCACAGAAATTTGCTAATGGTAGGCGCTCATTTTCACAGAAATCAGTGAAAGGTTTGGAAAGATACAGAATGTGCCATTAAATGTTTGGAACCATGATTTGGGCAATGGTCAATGATTTTTGGAACCAAACTTTGAAACTCAATGAATGAGGTAAATGTGATGCTATTCATTATTAGTAGACAGTTGGCCATCAGATAAGGCTGTCATCCTCAGGATTGTGTTGTGAGTCAGGAACCTGCTGTGTTCCTCTTCATTTCTGCAGTTAACAGTGAAACACCAAGCAAAATTAGAGATATCCCCATATACCAAAAAATGAGAGCAAAGTCTATATAAAATAATCCTCCAAAGATTATTTTTGTATCTTAACCTCAATTATATTCAACAGCCTAACTAGGTTCCATCATGATGCTAAGGAGAATCATTTCTTCATTAAAATGCATGATAGTCTAAATTTATGTATCAACATAGGATTTTCTCAAGTATAGGATGGAATTCTTGGTTTTTATTTTAAAAAATATGCGATCTGAGAGAATCTTCCATCTGCTTTAAGGTACCTGCTGAAAATTTCCTATATGTTGTCTGCACCACTAAGACTTTAACAAATAATACTACTTTTGGGTAGATCCAAGATGGCAGTGGAGTAGTTAGAAGCTAGACTAACATCCTCTCAGAACAACTAAATTACAACTAATTTACAACAAATATTACAACTAAATTTTATAAATAAAATAATAAATAACCAACTAAACACTAGCTGGAGAGAAGCCTGGTAACCAAGGACATACAGAAGAAACCTCATCACTCCAAGCAGACTGGTAGGAAGTTCAGAGGTGCAAGAGGGCTGGCTGGGAGCCCACAGGTGGCAGCTGAAGTTCTGAGGGGATATTTTAGTGTCAGAGGAGGTTCCACCTGAAAAGAGTGAGTCAAAAATTTCAAGATGGACTCCCCAATCTAGAGCCCAAAACTAGGAAAGAAACATGAATAACATTTGGCTGTGAAATGCAACAGGGTTTCTTCCTGCCAGGGAAAGATGGCTAGAGACGCAGAGAGCCCATTAAAGAGCTAACATGCAAGATTTAATTTGCAGCCACTTACGTTGGGCTCTGCAGTAGGAGAACAGAGTACACAAGAGTCATACGAGGGGAGTCTGGGTTTGGTGGCTCTGGAGACAGAGCTCAAGGGTCAGCTGCCAAGATCTCTGTGTTGAGTCATTCCCCGTACTGCTGTAGCCATCTTTCCGAGGCAGAGCAGTCCCCTTGAAGTGCCATCAGCCTGAGAGGAAGTTATATCCCCACCTGCAGGAACTCCTCTGGCTCCACCCTGTGGAGCTTAAGCCAGGCTACAAAGGAGTATAGCTGGAAGCAATTTAAGTTTTAAGCTTAACAGAAAACCTGCAGGTGAAGGAGAATCTCTGGGATATCTGAGGCTAGCTGACCTTCCCCCAGTTCTGGCTGTCTTAAAAGACGGCTGGTAAGAGATGGCCTTGCTGTAAAACCTGGTTCTTACAGCACACACCTAGGCCCAGCAAAGAAAGCCACAAGCTGTGGATCACTGATAGCTCTAAACAGATTGCTCAGGGCCAGCCAGAGGAAGTGCAGATCTACCTAAGACTGCACCAGAGTTTTTGCAGACTTACCTAATACTTAGAAACAAACACAAGGGGACAGATAAAATGGGGAGCAAAGAAACATAACATAATCCAAAGAAAGACTAAGAGAATTATCCAGAAGAAGGACTGAATGAAATGGAGGCAAGCAATTTAGCAGATATAAAGTTAAGAGTAATGATTATAAGGATATTCAACAACATGAAAACAGTGAGAAATAAAGAATGCAATATCCAAAATAAGTAATACACTGGAATGAATAAACAGTAGGTTAGATAAAGAAGAGGCTTGAATCAGCAATTTGGAAGACAAGAGAGAAAAAAACACCCAAGCAGAATAACAAAAAGAAAGAATTTTAAAATAAGGAAAGTTTAAAAAAACCTTTGGGACAACATGAAGAATACTAACAATATCATGGGAATATCAGAAGGAGAAGAGAGTAAGCAAGGATTGAGAACCTATTTGAAGATATAATTACCAAAAAATGTCCTAACCTGTTGAATGAAAAAGACACACAACTCCAGAAATTTACAGAGAGTTCCAAACAAGATGGACACAGAGGCCCACACCAAGAAGTGTCATAATTAAAATAGCAAAACTCAAAGACAAGAAGATTATTTTAAAAGCCACAACACAGAAGCAGTTAGTTACCTACAAGGCAATTCCAATTAGCCTGAAAGCTGATTTTTCAACAGAAATATTTCAGACCAGAAAAGATTGGAATCAAATATTCAAGGTGATTAAAAACAAAGGCCTACAACCAAATCTAGTTTAACCACCATGGCTGTCAATTAAAACTGTAGTAAAAACGAAGAGCTTCTTGGACAAGAAAAAGCTAAAAGTGTTCATTAACCAAATCAATACTGCGATAAATGTTAAAGACCTTGCTTTAAGAAGAAAATTTTAAAAATGCAAGAAAAATAGGCAAAAAATAAATTGGCAACAAATATGTATCTATCAATAATCACTTTAAATATAAATGGCTTAAATGCTTGAATCAAAAGACATAGGAGAGCTGAATGGGTAAGAGAACAATGCATACTCATATGCTCTCTCCAAGAGACCCACATCAGTTTGAAACATGTACAAAGACTAAAAGTAGAGAGATGGAAAAATATTTTATGCAAAGACAAAGGAAAAAAATAAGGTAACAATACTTATATTCAACAAAATAGACTTGAGAACTTCATCTTTTTGCAAGAGACAAAGAAGGACCCTACATACTAATAAAGAGGATGTTCAACCAAAAGAATATAACCCTAGTAAATATTTATGTACCCAACATAGGAGCACATAAATATGTAAAGACAATCGTGATGGATGTAAAAGGATAGGCCCATAGAAAGAGTCATAGTAGAAAAATTTTAACCCCATTGAAAGAAAATAAAAAACCCCTCAAGACATATATCAACAAATAGACAGCAACATTAAATGACACAGTAGATCAATGGATTTCATTGATATCATCAGAGCATTTCATCCCAAAGTAGCAAAACATACATACAATATTTGCAAATCAATAAATGTGTTATACCATATGAAAATGAAAGCTAAAAAACACATGATCATATCATAGATGCAGAAAAAGCAATTGATAAAATACAGCTCACATATATGATATAATCATACCAGCAAACTTTTAGCAAAGTGGGAATAGAAGGAACATACCTAAACATAATAAAGGCCATATATGACAAACTCACTGCCAGAATCATAGTCAATGGGCAAAAAACTACAAGTGTTCTCCTTAAGATCAGGAATGACACAGGGATGTCCTCTTTCACCTCTCTTATTCCACATGGCACTGGAAGTCCTGGCCATGGCAATCACACAAGAAGAAGACATAAAAAGCATCCAAATGGAAAGGATAAATGAATTCAGCAAAGTAGCAGCATATAAAATTAATACCCAGAAATCAGTTGCATTTTTATATGCCAATAATGAGCTATCAGAAAGAGAAATTAAAAAACAATCCCATTCACAATTGCTTCAAAAAGAATAAAACACATAGAAATAAATCTAGCCAAGATTATAAAAGACCCGTACTCAGAATATTATAAAATACTAGAGGAAAAAATTAAAGAAGATACAAATAAGTGGAACCATATACCATGGATATTATGTTCATGAATAGAAAGAATTAACATCAGTAAAGTGTCCATGCTACCCAAAGTAATGTATAAATTTAATGTAATTTCTATCAAGATACCTATTCTGTATTTCACAGAACTAGAACAAATATTTCAAATATTTATATGAAACCACAAAATGTCCCAAATAGCAACAGCAATCCTGAGAAGGAACAAAATTGTAAGACTCACAGAACCTAATACTGAACTATATTATAAAGCTATGGTAATCAAAACAGCATAGTACTGGCAGAAACACAGATGCATAGATCAAGGGAACAGAATAGAGAGCCCAGAAATAAACCCACATACTTACAGTCAATTAATATTTGACATAGGAAGCAAACACATACAGTGGGTTAAAGATAGTTTATTCAGTAAATGGTGTTGGGAAAGTTGAATAGATTGCATGTAAAAATAAAACTAGACCACCTTCTTATACTACACACAAAAATAAATTCAATATAGATTAAAAATAAATGTTAGACCCCAAACCATAAAAATCATAGAAGAACATAAGCAGTAAAAATGCAGACATCACTTGTAGCAATATTTCATCTGTAACATCTCCTCAGGCAGAGGAAACAGAAGAAATAAATTAAACAAATGTGACTAAATTAAGTTCAACTGTTTTTGCAAAACAGAGGAAACCATCCGCAAATTGAAAAGACAACCCAAGAAATGGGAGAACATATTTTACAATATGTCTGATAAGTGATTTATATCCTAAATTTATAAAGAACTTACAAAACTCAACACACACAAAAAATCAAACAATCCAAATAAAAATGAACAAAGGACCTGAACAGACACTTCCCCAATAGATATATGTAAAGATGCTCAGTGTTACTAATCATTAGAGAAATGCAATTAAAAGCACAGTGAGTTATCGCTTCACACTGGTTAGAATGGTTACTCTCAATAAATCAACAAACAGCTGGTGTAGGCAATGATGCGGAGAAAGGGTAACTCTTTTGCACTGTCAGGCCGGAATGCAGATTGGGGAAAAGCAGTATGGAGATACCTCAAAAATTTAAAACTAGATCTGCCTTTTGATCCAGTGATTCCACTTCTGGAAATATATCTGAAGGTAACCCAAACACTAATTTGAAAGAATATATGCACTGGTATATTTATTGCAGTGTTATTTAAAATTGCCAACATATGGAAGCAGCCCAAGTGCTCATCAGTAGATGTGTAGACAAAACAACTATGGGACATTTACATGATAGAATACTACTTGGCCTTTAAAAAGAAGAAAAATTTACCCTTTGTGACAGCATGGATAGACCCGGAGCACATTATGCTAAATGAAATAAGCCATTCAGAGAAAGACAAACGCTAAATGTGGGAACTAATGAACGAACTGAAATAACAACCAAAATAGAAAGTGAATCATAGATAGGGACAGGTTGACAGCTATAGGGGAGCCAGTTAGTGGGTGGAGGATCAAGTCAAAAGGAAAAGGACTCATGGGCATGAACAACAGTGTGGTAACTGCAGGGCAAGGAGGGTGACGGTGGAGAAGTTATAGGGGGGTTAAATGTTGATGGAATAATATACAATAAAAATAAACTATAAAAAG
Source organism: Sturnira hondurensis (assembly GCF_014824575.4). NCBI lineage: Eukaryota > Metazoa > Chordata > Mammalia > Chiroptera > Phyllostomidae > Sturnira > Sturnira hondurensis. The sequence continues at coordinate 344,738 of NW_028094356.1, forward strand.
ACTGCTGCTTTTAATTTTAAATACAAAAAGAAAAAGTATATACAATCTATGGTATCCAGATCAAAAAATAACATAATTTGAAGCATTAGTGTTTACTCCTTCCACTCCTACCTCTGCCTTCTGTTTTAATATTTAGTCCAACTCAAAAGCAATTTGAAAAATCAAGATAAGTACTTTTTAAAAAATCTACTTGATAATATTTCTTTCTTTGGTACTTTTACTGAAATCATATATCTAAGCCAGAATTATTGATAAATAGATGCCTTCAATAAAAATTTTAATGCCTTTTTCTTGGCTTATGGCTATTTCTAACTGCCTTGATTCAAAATTATGTGGACACTATACAAAGAGCAGAGTGTAAGAAAATATGTTGAAATAAAATACAAGTGTTCTTTTAGATTAATAGGTTGAAACTGACTAGCATCAGGGGAAGAAAGCAGAAGACTCATAATAAAATCATAGTTTTGACCCAAAGCAAGCATTTCTTATAGTCAACTAGAGAACCACTGGGTAGTCAGTATCCAAATTCAGTTTCTTGGTCTTAATTACAGCTGCCTAATTGGTTAGCTGCTGAATATTGACAATGCAGTTATTTACAACAGAAAGAAATATCAGGGTTGATTTTTGAAGTGGGGAAAATAAGAAAATTGTTATTCTTTTATTTTACTTATCTGAAAAACAAATGAAAAATGTTGATCTCTTAATTGAAAGTATTTTTTAGAAAGTTTCCAAACTGTTGAAATAGAGAATTATTCTCCTTTAACGCATTAGGGAATATATTGAGTCTAATATAAAATAAGTTTGAATAAAGTTGATTAATTTTCTTTTGCCTTATGCATGACTGCACCTGTTTGCACTTGTTTCTTCCATTTTTACCTACTATATAAGACTACAAGTTTTATTAAGTATTTTATGAAGAAATTGTGACAGAATTATATAAACTAAGGGTGTTCTGAGTTAAGTATATCTATTTTATATTTCAAGGTTGTCAGTAAAACTCTCCAAACTTGGCAGATAATTGATAAATATTGTTGACTGCTAAAAACAATTGGAGGTTTCTCTTTTTTATTGAATTATTGGGGTGACATTGGTTTACAAAACCATATGAGTTTCAAGTGTGCATTTCAATAAACCATTATCTGCACACTGTAGCATGCACTCACCACCCTAAGCCAAGTCCCTTTTCATCCCCATTACCTCCCCTCTGTCTACCTATACCTTCCACCACCTACCTTTCCCTCTGGCTATAGACAACCATACTATTGTCTTTATCTGTGTGTATATATATTGGGTGGATAATGCCTTCAATTCTTTCACCCAGTATTCCAAACTCCCACCCCTCTGACAGCTTTCAGTCTATTCCATGTATCCATGCCTCTGTTTCTTTATTTTCCTACAGTTTATTTTGTTCATTAGATTTCACATATAAGTGAGATCATGTGGTATCTATCTTTCTCTGACTGGCTTATTTCACTTAACATAATGTTCTCCAGGTCCATCCATATTGGGGCATAAGGTAAAACTTTCTTCTTTTTATGGCTGAGTAGTATTTCATTGTGTAAATGTCCCACAGTTGTTTTGCCCACTCAACTACTAATGGGTACTTGGGATGCTTCTATATCTTGGTGATTATAAATAATGTTGCAATACACACGGGTGGGTGCTTATGTTCTTTCAAATTAGTGTTTTGGGTTCCTTTGGATACATTTCCAGAAGTGAGGTCATTGGGTCAAAAGGCAAGTCCATTTTTAATTTTTTGAGGTATCCCCATACTGCTTTCCACAGTGGCTGCACCCGTCTTTGGGTTCCTCTTTCTTCACATTCTCACCAGCACTTGTTTGTTGATTTATGAATGATTTATTAATGACAGTACACATTCTGGAAGGTCTGAGATGACCTCTCACTGTGGTTTTATATGCATTTCTCCGATGATTAGTGATTCTGAGCATCTTTTTATATGTCTATTGGCAATCTGTAGGTCCTCTTTGGAGAAGTGTCTGTTCAGGTCCTTTGCCTATGTTTTAATTGGGTTGCTTGTTTTTTTGGTGTTGAATTTTGTAAGTTTTTAATAGTTTCAGATATTAACCACTTATCAGATGTATCAATGAATATGTTCTTCCATCCTGTGGGTTATTTTTATTTTATTGATGTTTTCCTTTGCTGTGCAAATTTTGGTTTGATGTAGTTCCAATTGATTATTTTTTTTCTTTTGTTTATTTTGCTTGAGGAGATATATCAAATAAAATATTATTATGAGCAATGTCTGAAATTTTGTTGCTTAGATTTTCTTCTAGGATTCTTATGCACATATGTACCATTTGCCTTTAATTCATTTTGAATCTATTCTTGTGTGTGGTCTCACAAGGTGGTCTAGTTTCAATTTTCTATGTGTAGAGAAATGTGTATCTGTCCAAGTTTTCCATCACCATTTATTAAATAAACCATCTTTGGCCCATTGCATGTGCTTGCAATCTCTGTGAAATATTTACTATAAAGGTGTAGGTTTATTTCTAGGCTCTGTATTTTGTCCCATTATCTATGCGTGTGTGTTTTTGCCAGTACCATAATGTTTTGGGGTTTTTTTGGTATGACCTTGTAGTACAATTTGACATTAGGTGCATGATTCCCCCAACATTGTTCTTCTTTCTCAGGATTGTGATTACTATGCAGGACATTTTGAGGTTTCATAGCAATGTTTTTAAATATTTGTTCAGGTTCCATGAAATATGTCTTTGGAATCTTGATAGGATTGCATTAAATCAATAGATGGCTTTGTTAGTAGGGACATTTTAATGATGTTAATTCTTCCTATCCATGAACATAATATCCATGGTATGTGGTTCCACTTATTTGTATCTTCTTTCTTTTCCTTCTTCAGTGTCTTATAACTATCTGAGTACAGGTCTTTTATAATCTTGGCTAGATTTATTTCTATGTGTTTTATTCTTTCTGAAGCAATTGTGAATGGGATTGTTTTTTAATTTCTCTTTCTGATAGCTCATTATTGGCATATAAAAATGCAACTGATTTCTGGGTATTAATTTTATATGCTGCTACTTTGCTGAATTCATTTATCCTTTCCATTTGGATGCTTTTTATGTCTTCTTCTTGTGTGATTGCCATGGCCAGGACTTCCAGTGCCATGTGGAATAAGAGAGGTGAAAGAGGACATCCCTGTGTCATTCCTGATCTTAAGGAGAACACTTGTAGTTTTTTGCCCATTGACTATGATTCTGGCAGTGAGTTTGTCATATATGGCCTTTATTATGTTTAGGTATGTTCCTTCTATTCCCACTTTGCTAAAAGTTTGCTGGTATGATTATATCATATATGTGAGCTGTATTTTATCAATTGCTTTTTCTGCATCTATGATATGATCATGTGTTTTTTAGCTTTCATTTTTATATGGTGTAACACATTTATTGATTTGCAAATATTGTACTAACCTTGTATTCCAAGAATCAATCCCATTTGCTCATGGTGTATCAAAAATTTTTTAAAGATTTCATTTATTTATTTTTAGAGAGAGGGGAGGGGAGGGAGAAAGAGAGGGAGAGAAACAGCAATGTGTGGTTGCCTCTTGTGTGCCCCCTGCCAGGCACCTGGCCTGCAACTCTGGCATGTGCCCCAGTTGGGAATCAAACCGGCAACCCTTTGGTTTGCAGCCATGCACTGTCCACTGAGCTACACCAGCCTGGATGTGTGACTTCTTTTATGCCTTGCTATCTTCAGTTTGCTAATACTTTGTTGAGGATTTTAGCATCTATGTTCATCAGGGATATCAGCCTATAATTTTCTCTTTTTTTGTAGTGTCTTTGTTTGGTTTTGGAATTAGGATAATTGTGGCCTCATAAAATGTCCTTGGGTGCTTGCCCTCCTCTTGGATTTTCTGAAATAGTTGAGGACAGGTATTAGTCCTTCTTAGAATGTTTGGTAAAATTCAACTGTGAAGCCATCTGGTCCAGGGCTTTTGTTTGTTGGGAGGTTTTTGATTACCACCTGAAATTTACTAGTTATAATCTGTCTATTCAGATTCTCTGAGTCTTCCTGATTTAGTTTTGGAAGATTGTACATTTCTAGGAATTAGTTGGTTTTGTCCAGGTTGTCCAGTTTGTTGGCATATAGTTGTCCATAGCATTTTCTTATAATCCTTTGTATTTCTTGGGTGTATGTTGTTATTTCTCCTCTTTCATTTCTGATTTTATTTATTTGGGTCCTCTCTTTTTTTCTGATGAGTCCAGTCAAATGTTTGTCAGTCATGTTTATCTTTTCAGAGAACCAGCTCTCAGATTCATTGATCTTCTGTATCATTCTTTTTTTAGTTTCTACTTTGTTTATTTCTGCTCTGATCGTTATTATTTCCTTTCCTCTACTCACTGTGGCTCTGTTTGTTGTTCATTTTCAAGTTCCTTCCAGTGTAATGTTAGATTGTTTATTTGAGCTTTTTCCTGTTTTTTGAGATTGGCCTGTAATGCTATGAATTTCTCTCTTAAGATTGTTTTCTCTGTGTCTAACAGATTTTGGATTGTTGTGTTCTCATTTTATTTGTTTCAAGTTATCTTTTGATTTCTTCCTTAATCTCATTGTTGACCCATTCATTAGTTTAATGACATGTTATTTAGCTTCCATGTCTTGGTGTGTTTTTCAGTGTTCTTATGATTGACTTCCAGTTTCATAGCATTGTGGTCAGAGAAGATGCTTGATCTGACTTCAATCTTCTTAAATTCATTGAGACTTGTTTTGTGTCCTAATTTGTGGTCTACCCTAGAAAATGCTCCATGTGCACTTGAAATGTGTGTATGTTTTGCTACTTTGGGATGAAATGCTCTGATGATATCAATGATATCCATTGTAATCTATTGTGTGGTTTAAGGCTCTGTTGCTTTGTTGATTTTTTTGTCTGTATAATCCATCCATTGAAATCAAAGTGATGTTAAAAATCCCTATGACTTTTCTTGATAGTTCAGTGGTTTGAGCATGGGCTGCAAACCAAAGTCTTGCCGGTTCAATTCCCATTCAGGGCACATGCCTGGATTGCAGGCCAGGTCCCCAGTAGGGGGCAGGTGGAAGGTAACCACACATTGATGATTCTCTGTCTCTCTTAAAACAAATTTCTATTTCTGTATTTCTGTTAATCTTTTCCTTTATGTTTGTCAAGATTTGCTTTACAGTTTAGTGCTGTTATATTGAGGGTGTAAATATTTGCTAGGGTTATATCCTCTTGTTGAATTTTTCACTTTTATCATAATGTAATGTCCTTTTTTTGTCTCTTAGTATGGCTGGTTAAGTCTATTTTATTGAATATAAGTATTGCTATATTTATATTCAATAAAATATACTTACCCCAGCTTTTTTTTCTTCCCATATTCATGAAATGTCTCTTTTCTTACATTTTATATAGTCTGTGTGTATCTTTTGTGCTGAGGTGCAGCTCTTGAAGGTAGCATGAATATTGGGTCTTGTTTTCCTATTTATTCAGCTACCCTATGTCTTATGTTTGGAACATTTAAGGTGATTTTTTTAATTTAATTCTTGTTCAAGTACAGTTTTCTGTCTTATATTCCCAGCCCTGCCCGCCCCCTCAGTGCTCCCCACCTCCTTCCCATTTCCACCCCCCACCTTAGTTATTCTCCATGTGTCCTTTATACTTGTTCATGTGAGTCCTTCCTCTTTTCCCCTGTGATTCTCTCCACTCTCCCCTCTGGTCCCTGTCAACTTATTCCTATTTCAGTGTCTTTGGTCATATTTTGCTTGCTTGTTTGTTTTTCTGTTTAGGTTCCTGTTAAAGGTGATATCATATGGTATTTGTCTTTCACCGCCTGGCTTATTTCACTCAGCATAATGCTTTCCAGTTCCATCTATGACGTTGCAAAGGGTAGGAGCTCCTTCTTTCTGCAGCATAGAATTCCACTGTGTAAATGTACCATAGTTTTTTGATCCAGTCATTGACCGATGGGTATCTAGGTTGCTCCCAACTCTTGGCTATCATAAATTGTGCTGCTATGAACATCGGGGTGCATAGGTTCTTTTGGATTGGTGTTTCAGGATTCTTAGGATATACTCCTAAGAGTGGAATTGCTGGGTCAAAAGGCACGTTCATTTTCAGTTTTCTTAGAAAATTCCATACTGCTTTCCATAGTGGTTGTACTAGTCTGCAATCCCACCAACAGTGAACTAGGGTTCCCTTTTCCCCACAACCTCTCCAGCACTTGTTGTTTGTTTCTTTGTTTATGATGGCCATTCTGACTGGTGTTAAGTGGTATCTCATTGTGGTTTTAACTTGCATCTCTCTGATAGCTAGCAATATCGAGCATCTTTTCATGTGTCTCTGGATCCTCTGTATGTCCTCCTTGAAGAAATGTCTGTTCAAGTCCCTTGCCCATTTTTTAATTGAGTTGCTCATCTTCTTTGAGTGGAGTCATGTGAGTGTATATTTTGGAGATTAAACCTTTGTCTGAGGTATCATTGGCAAATCTGTTTTCCCAAACAGTTGCTTCTCTTTTCATCTTGATATTGTTTTCCTTAGCTATGCAGAAGCTTTTAATTTTGATGAGATCCCATTTGTTTATTCTTTCCTTTATGGCCCTTGCTCTAGGGGACATATCGGTAAAAATATTGCTGCATGGAATATCTGAGATTTTCCTGCCAATGCTCTCCTCTAGGGCTTTAATGGTTTCCTGGCTTATATTTAAGTCTTTTATCCATTAATGTGATTATTGATAGAAACATATTTACTGCCAATTTATCATAAGACTATTTTCCTCTTTTTTCTTTATCTTTTTCATCTTCTTCTTCTTAAATCTAGCCCTTTAACACTGGTAGCAGTATTGGTTTCATGTTAACAAATTACTTTAACTTATTTTTGTCAAGGAAATTCTTTTTTTCTGTTTCAATTTTCAATGATAGCCTTGCTGAGTAAAGTATCCTTTGTTGTATGTAAGTCCTTGCTTTTCATCATCTTGAAAATTTCATGCCACTCTCCTCTGGCCTGCAATGTTTTGTTGAGAAATCAAATGGAAGCCTAGTTAGTGCTCCTATTATGTAGCTATCTGATTTTCTCTTGGGCCTTTTAGAATTCTCTTCATGTCTTTAAGCCTCGACATTTTGTTTATGATGTGCCTTATTGTAGGCATCCTTGGATCTAACTTGTTTTGGACTCTCTGAGCTTCCTTGCTTTGTGTGTATTTTTCTGTTGTTGCTGTGTACTAACTTAGAGACATTTTTGGTTATTATTTCTTCAGATATATTCTCAATTCCTCGCTTACTCTCTTCTCTTTTTGGTATTCCCATGATGTAGATGTTCAAAATGTTTCTTAAGCTCTCCTCATTTTTTAAAATAATTCTTTCTTGTTGCTGCCCTGCTTGGTTGCTTTCTGCCTCTCTGATCTTCCAAATCACTAATTTGATCCTCTGCTTCATCTAATCTACTGTTTATTCCTTCCAATGTATTATTTATTCCATTCTTTATCTCCAATTGGTCCTTTTTATGGTTTCTATGTCTTTTTTCATGCTGTTGAGTTTCTTTATAATCATTATTCTAAACTCTTTATCTGATCAATTGCCTGCTTCCACTTCATCTAGTATTTCTTTTGGAGAATTCTCTTGTTCTTTATTTGGGGCTTATTTCTTTGTCTTCCCATTTCGGCTGCCTCTTTGTGTTTGTCACTGTGTATTAGGCAGATCTTCAAGTCTCCAGTGTACGTACAAGTCAAACCCTGACTGTTGTTGGCTCTGGGTAACCTATTTGGAGGTATTAGTGAGCCACAAAATTTGACTCCCTCTGCTGGCCCTGTTCATGTTCAGAAAGAATCAGGCTCCGTGCCAAGGCCAGCTTTTACCAGCACCAGGTCCAGGAGAGGGTCAATTATAGTCTTAGAGGTCCCAGAGATTTGCCTCTGCCTGTAGTCTTTCTGTTAGGCTCAAAGAGTGAAAGTCTTCCAACTTTACTCCTCAACAGCACAGCTTAAGCACCACAAGATGGGGCAGAGTAATACTTGCAGGTGAGACTATTGTTTCTTCTCAGGCTGATGCCATTTGGAGGGGATCGCTCTGCCTGAGAAAGATGACCCCTACCGTGTGAAGAATAACTCATCACAGGGACACTGGCAGCTTTCCTTCAGTTCTCTCCTTAGAGCCACCTGCCCAAGATTCACCTCACACATTTCTAGTCAACTCTGCCCCTCCCACTGCCAGAACCCAGGGTGAGTGGCTGCAAATGGAATTTTGTGCATTGGCCCTTTAAGAGGCTTTCCTTGGCTCCAGTGGTGTATCCCTGGCAGACAGAAGTCCCTCTGCTTTTCACAGCCTTGTGTTATTTGGGTGCTTTTCCTGATTCTGATTCAGTAGGCTGGGGAACCAAGTTTAGGGTTTATAACCCACACATCTCAGAGGAAACCTCCCTGACCACTGAATAATCCCTCCAAGACTTCAGCCACTGCCCATGGGAGCCCAGCCAATCCTCTCACATCTCCTGTGCACTCCCTACCAGTCTTTCTGAGATTATGTGGCTTTTTCCATCTGTCCATGGTTATAAGGCTTCTCTCCATCTAGTGTTCATTTGGTTATTAAGGATGACTTTTCCATAATTTAGTTGTAGTTCCCATTCAGTTCTGTGGCTTCCACTTACTCCTCCATCATCTTGGGTCTGTCAAAATAATTGGAGTTTTATTAGTTATATCTTATCCAAAATAATTGCAATTAAAGCCATTCATTTCAACATGTATTTATCAGAATCTCTTTTATAACAGGCACCTAAGTTAGTCCTACACTGTCATTCTTTTCAGAAGATTTAGATCTTTGGCTCTGGTTTACATAAAAGCCAGAAATAAAATCAATATTGCTTCAACTTTCTCATATAACTTCCCTAAGTTTTAGCTGTTATTTATTTTCTAGACTTCTCTTCCAATAGAGATCAAGATACAGGAGGTTCTTATATATTCAAGGTGCTGACATTCTACTTGGGGAAAAGGTAATTAATAAGTAAACAATTTTTTTCTGATTATGATGTATGTCAGGAAAGAAACAAAGTGCTAGGGATAACCATTGCAGATCCCCATATGAAAGGGCCAAGAAAGTATCCTTGAAATAAATACTATCTGATCTTGTAACAGGGTGCAGCCAGGGGCCCCCCAAAGATACACTTTGTGATGGCGTCCAGAACTCAGGGTATCCAGAAAATGTAAAATAGTTAGATGCCCTCTGCCTCACAAGTCTGAACTGGGGATGGGACACACGGAGCAGGGCCACTGAATTATCTTGCATACCAACAGGTATGCAAATAACTTCTAGAATTGTCATTTGACATATCTATAACTTTTGACTGGTTTCATGGATATGTTAAATGGCCGTGGCTGTGCTTTGAGCCTGGGAGACGGGAGTGACTTCCACCCAGGATGCAACTCCCCCTGGTTACAGCACCTGCTTGAGAGCTTGCAGATGACTTGCTTCACACCCCAGGAACATGCCTACTGGGACTCACTATGGCAGCCCAGAAAAGCTGGAAAAATAGGGAATGCTAACAGGTGTAGCCGATTGTGGGAGGAGACAGACATGGGGATGCAGAAGAAGATTGGCACAGGGATTTTAAACCCAGGTGTGGCAGACATGCAGGGGAGAACCATGCAGCTTTGGGGCTCCCTTTGCCATACAGTTTAGGAAGCCAGAAAGCAAGATATAGCAACAATGCAGAGCTCTCTCTTAGAAGTTTGGAAGAACACAGGGGAGACACTGTGGGAAGGAAAGGGGGGGAAGGACGCTTGCAGGAGAAGGTGCCATGTGGATTTGGATTAAGAACTGGGGATCCTGGCAACACAGTAAATGGTTCTGGGAACTATAGGAGGCCTGCCAGCTGAGCATAGATTACTGGGTAGAATTGGGGGGTATCTGAGCCACAGACTTCTTTTCCTGAGATATGGTATCCCAGACTGGGAAAACCGGGGAAGGACTTTGAGTGTTTTTGAGTGTTTTAAGGTATTTTGTGATTTTAATGAAGACATTAAGTCATTACTCTTAAGTCTGTATAACTTTTGAATAAATAATTATTTTCCTTTTCACTAATCTCTGACATTGAGAGCTATAATTCCCTGGTGGTGAAAAAGGCTAACCTAGTACACGGGAACCCAGGGAGAAGGGGAGTCCATTCGGTAATAGTATATCATCCCCTGCCTGGGTCTGTTCAGTAACAATCAGCCATTTAAATGAGGCATGAAACATTCTGAGAAAGAGTGGTCTGTACAAGAGATGAACCAACTGCCAAGTTTAGAGCCAGGGATGAATTGGGCATTGGACAGCAAGGTGGCTAATTGTCAGAGAGTGTGATAAGAGATATGTACTAGAAAATGAAGGCAGAGAGTTAGATGTGGACCCAATCACAGAGCATCGAGGACACTTAGTAAGGAATTCGGTGTTTGTTCAGTTTGCAATGTGAAACTATTGTTTGTGCTTTGAGCAGGTGAAGGTAGACCACGTGGTAATCCATTGCAGTATCCTAAGTAAGACATGACAGCTTATATTAGCCTAGTAATAGACAGAGTATGATGAGAAGCAGACCCATGACAAATATGTGGAAATTAGTACTGATAGGATTTTCTTATTAACTAGAAGTGGGGTAAGAGATGGAATGAGAGGACTAAGCATGGCTTAAGGTGTTCAGTATGATAAAATAGATTTTTAAAAGAAACTGTGATTAAAAATATTTATCTCAAAAGTAGATATTTACCATTGAGAGAAATTTGGTCACCATCAGCTAGCAGTTGAGTTGTCTGGAAACTATAATTAAGTTGGTGCACATTTTTAAACACTCAAATTGTCAGATTAAGTACTATGTTAGGCACTCATAGGCAGAGATAAGCCTAGCCTAGCTAACCTCAATTCATATGTAATTCAAAAGTTAGTCCTAGACTGCCATATCTTTCATAAGATTGAGATCTTTGGCTCTGGTTTACATAACAGCTAAAAATAGCCATGGCTGGGTGGCTCAGTTAGTTGAAGCATCGTCCCACACACCAAAGTGTTGGGGCTTTGATCCCCAGTTGGGGCACATACCTGGGTGGCATGTTCAATTCCCAGTTGGGGCTCTTACAGGAGACAACTGATCAATGTTTCTCACCACTCTCTCTCTCTTCCTCTCTTGCTCTCTCTCTCTTTCCTCCCCCTCGCCCTCTTCTTCTTTCTCTCCTCAAATCAATACACATATTCTCAAGTCAGGATTTTTTTTTAAAGCCAGAAATAAAATTCACATTGCTCCAACTTTCACACATAACTTCTCTAAGTCTTAGCTGACACTTATTTTTTTAGAATTCTCTTGCAATAGCAAGGGCACAGAGAGTTATTTAGCTCTAAATAGAAATCCAACATGAACATATCTATGAACTGTTCTTTTTGTAGTTTATTGATATAAATTATTCGTCTGTAAACTCTAAAGTCTAACCCCAAACCTGGTAGGAAGGAATGAAAATAGAGAATTACCTGTATTCAGTTTTGCATCTCTCTCTGACTGTTGTCCATCAGCATTAGGAGGGAGGATGATGCCGTGTGTAACACTCTGCAGAGCTGGGGAAGCAAGTGATACAGACACAGAGAACAGCAAGCTTAAACAATGCACACCCCAGTGGCACACCAGAACTGGGTCCCCAAAAATATTACAAAAATTGGCTTTAAGTCTTCCTTTACTTAAATAAAAGGGGGAGTCACCAAAAAATTCCACACTGAGTTTGCAAATTAGTGCCCCTTTTTGTTAAATCCAACCTAGAGGCATGGTCTGGTTAGCTGTCTGTTTCTTTAAATAGTTTTTGATTAATTATCAACATATGACAATCAAAAGATTTTACCTCTTTGTTTTTAAATTCAAAAATAATCTGACCACATGGGAGATAAAATCTATGTGGCTGGAGCTTATTAAATGCCATGTCTTCAAATTCAGCAGCTTGCCACATTCACAGACACTCACTGTTGTCTCCCAATCACTTTGATCCAGTGTCAATTTTAGGTTTTCCAAATCGAGGCTGTTCCACTCATCTGCTATTTTCTTGGCTCCACACTTCTCACCTTCTAATCCACCCTCCACACATAAGCATCATTTGGAATAATCAAAGTATAAACCAGATTATATCACTCCTCTGTTTAAGTGTCCCAAGTAACTTCACATTGTCCTTAGAATGCAATTGAAACTAATTCAGGTTCTACTTGGTTTTTAGAGCCATGAATATTCTATCAATATATAAAATGTGTGGAAATACAGTATTCATTTTTAGTAAATGGTACTTTTTGTATCTAACCTATAATAGTTATTGTGCAATTTGCTTCTAATATATGCTTTTATTAGTAATGTAAATGGGAATTTTTGTTTTAAAGTATAATCGAGAATATATAATGAGGTCATTAGAAAAATTACTATAGTCACTCAAAAAAGGTTTTCATAAGAAAAAAGTTTTTCATATGGGAAATAGTGGATTCTTGGAATGGAAATTACCTAAATACCAAAGTAAATTATAATGCATCATTTGTTATTATGTTGTTTTTAAAATAGTCTCAACTTAGAGCATATTTCAAGTATTGGCTAAAATTTCAACATGTATGATCCACTAAAACAATTAATAGTATAATATTTCCCATAATGATCACTTAAAAATTGTCCAGTCTGATCTTTAGGTCAGAAGCTGAGAAGCTGAAAATATTTTCCTTTTCTTTACTTATCTACCAAAGCAAGAACCCTAGTAAAATAGGATTTTTTCCCTTCAAATATGGAGGTAATTATTTGGAGGAAGGAATAGGAGAAATATAATTACAACCTCATAATTACCTTTTTTTCATCTGTCTGCCTTCTTCATGTACCTATTTATATTTAAAGAAATGAAGTTCACATGAGTGGATACATGTGATGAAAGAAAAAAATACTAAATTATGAAGTGGTAGATAAGTAGGCATTTAATACACTTCAGTTAATGTCTCCTATATGTAAAAATGATCTATACTTATGTTGTACCTTGAGAGTTTATACTTTTCTCTTGTCCTGGCTTTTTATCAGTCCCACCAATTTAGCAATACTCACTATACCTTTGTCTAACGTTCTCCTGCCATGTAACCATTCAATTATGACAACTTATATTTATCTTTAAACTAGGAACAAATAACCACCAACTATCATCTAAGATGATTATGATACTCAAATGAGAAGATGCAGATAAAGGCACTTTGCAAACTACCCATTTAGGAAAATATGTCTTTATTAATGCTGATTTTTCAAAGATCATTTGGAATAATAATCAAGTAGCCAGTATATGCATTGCTTGTCTAATGATTATTTTACTTTGATTCCCCCCCAAAGTCCAATTGAATTATTCTTTAAAATGCAATCCTCTGAAAAGCAGAAGAAAAATGTACTTTGGACACTATGTTCTAAAGCAAACCACCTTTAATGACACAGACACATAATAAATGCTTCCTGCATAATTATGTCCTTGGCTGCTGTGTATCTACATCCAATGGCAGAATGCCTGAAATTCTTTTCCACATAATATGTATTTGATAGAAATACCTCTTTTACTTACTCCTCATTTTTATGCATTCCAGTGAGAAACAGTTGTGTAATTTTTCAGTATCAGGGATGAAATGGTGAGCTAAAGTGTTTAACTCATGACTTTTCTTTGTAATTGGGGTGTATGTGTGTACATACACATACACATAATGATATTTAGGTCACATACTTGAGACATGTTATAATAGTATAAATGTAGACATGATTTTTGTGGACCTTTGTAGTATTTCTCTGGAGTCTACATGATATCTTATATACATATGTTGAAATATAGAATTATTTTATGATACCTGACAGATTTGGGGGCAAAGTCTGGGGAAATTATGCAAGTGGAGTCCATCTGAAGCCAAGTCTTCTGTAGATGATATTGCAATTGTACTAGCCACTTCAGTTTTCAGTTTTACTTTGTTTTCCATCAAAACTCCTTGACACAATCAGAACCTCATGTTGTAGCAACATAAATGCAGACAGTGGTGGGGCAAACGATTTGGGTGCCAAAACATCTAGAGCTTTGTCACAGCTCTATCATTAATATGCTGGGTATCTGAAAGTGAATCACTGTAGTCCTTTCCACATTTCTTATGTGGAGAATGGAAGATTGGGACCTGAATATAATCTCTAAACTTTAGCATTTTATAATTTCTGATCAGATGATCTTGAATTTCTCTCCAGTTCTCAATGGAAGTATTTGTAATCTTCTGAAGTCCTAAGATATTCAGCAATGGTTTACCTGTTGTACAATTTGTCTTCTAATTACTACATAGCATTAGGACATCCTGAAGTCCATAAATTTTCTCTGTAGTCCATGGAGGAGCTATGTGTCTGTAAATTCCTTAAAATTGTGTTTCAAATGTTTTGCATATAGGCTTTATTTTAGAGGAGAGCATTTAAACATTTCATCAGATTTTAACTTGTATGTGCAGGTGTAGATTCAGATTTTATGTATCTAAACTGCCCAAACATGGTAGTTAATGCTGATGGTACTCTCTAGAAATGACATCATGGCACATGCATAGAAGACTTAAACAAAATACAAGCCCATTTGGTATTGTCTTTGCTTCCAGACCACAGGACTCTGCTGATATGAGGTCATATTACATTAAGGGTCTATCTTTGCATAATTCTGCATAATAATATATTTATTATTTCAACCAGTAGTTGTTGAGCATCTTATAGCTAAACATTCTTCCACATTATGAGGAGTCAATCTGAGGAACAGAAAGACCAGTATGGCTGGTAGGCAAATAGTGGGTGAGAGCAGATAGACACATGATGAGGTCAGAGAATGAGGCAGGGGTTAGATTAGATAAGAAATGGTGAGAAACTTGGATTTTATGTGACGGGCAGTAGAAAGCCACTAGAGGGTTCTCAAAAAAAAGATTATTTGCTTTCACTTATATTTTTAAGAGGTTGCCTATTATGGAGAAAATATTTCATATGAGCAAATTGGGAAAAGAGAAAATATTTAGGAAGCAAACGATAGTTCAAGGACAGATGCTGCAGCTTGGACTAAGTGACTAGAAGAGGAGACAGAGCAACAGCATATGGATGTATCAGATCTGTTTTGAAGTAGAATAAACAGAACTTGCTGAATGATTAAACATTTTAGCTTAACTGGAATAACAGGATATCAACAGTATTTTTACTTGCTTATATAGATTACATGAAGATCACAGACTTAAATATAAGCCGGGAAACCATTAAAGTCCTAGAGAGCATTGGCAGGAAAATCTCAGACATTCCACGCAGCAAGATTTTTACTGATACGTCCCCTAGAGCAAGGGATATAAAGGAAAGAATACACAAACGGGACCTCATCAAAATTAAAAGCTTCTGCATGGCCAAGGAAAACAGTATCAAGATACAAAGAGAAGCAACTGTTTGGGAAAACATATTTGCCAATGATACCTCAGACAAAGGTTTAATCTCCAAAATATAAAAAGAACTCACTCGACTCCACTCAAAGAAGACAAGCAACCCGATTAAAAAATGAGCAGAGGACTTGAACAGACATTTCTCCAAGGAGGACATACAGAGGATCCAGAGACACATGAAAAGATGCTCAATATCGCTAGCTATCAGAGAGATGCAAGTTAAAACCACAATGAGATACCACTTAACACCAGTCAGAATGGCTATCATAAACAAAGAAACAAACAACAAGTGCTGGAGAGGCTGTGGGGAAAAGGGGACCCTAGTCCACTGTTGGTGGGATTGCAGACTGGTACAACCACTATGGAAAGCAGTATGGAATTTTCTAAGAAAACTAAAAATGGACATGCCTTTTGACCCAGCAATTCCACTGCTAGGAGTATATCCTAAGAACCCTGAAGCACCAATCCAAAAGAACCTATGCACCCCGATGTTCATAGCAGCACAATTTACAATAGCCAAGAGTTGGAAGCAACCTAGGTGCCCGTCAGTAAATGAATGGATCAAAAAACTATGGTACATTTACACAGTGGAATTCTATGCTGCAGAAAGGAAGAAGGAGCTCCTACCCTTTGCAACATCATGGATGGAGCTGGAAAGCATTATGCTGAGCAAAATAAGCCAGGCAGTGAAAGACAAATACCATATGATATCACCTTTAACAGGAATGTAAACAACAAAACAAACAAGCAAGCAAAATGTAACCAAAGACAGTGAAATACAGAACGTGCTGACAGGGTCCAGAGGGTAGAGGGGAGAGAAGCACAGAGTAAAAGGGGATGGACTCACATGAATAAGTATGAAAGACACATGGACAATAACTAAGATGGGGGGCGGAGATGGGAGGGGGGTGGGGAGCACTGGGGTGGGTGCAGGGCTGGGAATACAAGAAAGAAAACTGTACTTGAACAAAAGTTAAATAAATTAAGAAAAAAAGAAAAAAAAGATCACAGATTTTAGCTCTAGAATTAGAAAGGTCAACTTTTTCAGCAACTTCTGTACAAAATAAGGATAACCTGAAATAAAATTTGAGCTCCTCCAGCTATTATATTAAAAAGAACTTTTTCCCATGACTTTATCAGTCCTTTATGGTTCCTGACATTCTTTCAGGGTATCCATGAAGAAAAATTATTTTTATTATATATAATGCTACAATTTGATTAAGACCAGATCTATGGCAGGGAGAGGAGGATGGAGAAAAGGAAAAGGAAAATTGTAAGAAATTGAAGACTGAGAAAATATTAGGTGTTTAAAAGCCGAAGAAATTATCAAATTTGGATATTTCATTTTTCTAGCAGCAAAATAATAAAACAATTCATTGTGTTAAGATCTGTTGAAGAATTATCAAATATTAAATAAACAGTGTGTAAAACTGGTTAGCAAGGGACAACACATTTTGCTCAAACAAATTTTCTAATATTAATATATTATGAAGATGGTGGCATCTCTGAATGGAGCTAAAATGCTTTCTGAAAAACTAGTTTAGAGAGATAGATATATATTTATTGGGCTCAAAAATTGATGTTTTCAGAGACACCTTGCAACTGCTTCATTGCAATCAATTCCTGGCCTGGAGAGGAGTTAGTCTCATTTGTTGATTAAAGAAGTATTGATGTGTTTTACAAGAGCCAAAATTGACCTTCATTTATGTTAATAAAGGAGCCCGACTGGTAAGAGTCATGTTATCTTCACATAATATGGAGTGGAGAGGTGCTCCAGATCAGAGCCAACATTTTTTTTTCTAGAATGCTGAAATGTGTGGTATTCCTTTCTCTATCTTAATGAATTTTGCTCCTCTTTGATACTGAGTTCAGCTGCCATCTTTCACAGGAAGTCTTCCTTAATCAGAATTTGTCTCTAGCTTGGATTAGGTGTTCCTGCATTGTACTTCTAGAGTACAGAGTAGATGTCACAACAAATTACAGGGATCTGCTTGCTTAGATCTTCATGCCTAGGTTGCTGAGAGTAAGGAATGTCTAGTGCAATAGATCTTGCAAATGCCTAGACCTTGGATAACATTCAATCCATGTATTGCCTTTGGCAGTCTTAGTTCCCCTGGCTCTGCTCTTTTTTCCACATAGCCCTTGTCACCTTCCATCCTAATATACAATTTACTGTTATTGTATGTTGGTTGATTGTTGTCTGTTTCCCCACATCAGAATGTAAACTTCTGAAAGACAGAAATTGCTATTTTGTTTTGGCACAGTGCTTGGTGCATATTGCTGCTCAAAAAGTGTTTCTTATTTGAAAATAATGAATAAAAGATTGTCTGACTATATGAAGGTTAACATCCTGATGAATGGAGCTGCCATACCATTTTGAAAGATACTTGGTAAATAAATATGAGACATTATATCCCTATAAAATAGAAAACAGAATGATAATTTTGACACAAAATGTTTAATAAAGATGCCTATGCTAAAGTTATTTTTTGTTTTGTTTCATTTTGTTTTGTTTTGTTTTGTTTTTAGAGAAAGGGGGAGGGAAAAAGAGAGGGAAAGAAATAATGATGTGTGAGAGAACGATGTGCAAGAGAAACATCATGCCCCTAACTAGGGACCTGGCCTGTAACTCAGGCATATGCCCTGAAAGGGAATTGAACTGGAGACCTTTCTATTCACAGGCTAACACTCAATCCACTGAGCCACACTAGCCAGGGCTGTGCTAAAGTTTAAAAAAATCTACTAGAATAAATGTGCACTACCAAATTTACCATTTTACCAGATATCCTACTAAATGAGATGACCTACATGAGTGCTGCCAATGTTTTGATAAGCAGGTAGCCTGATAGGCCAATTATTAATGTTCACTTAAATATTTCTATCAAACCTCAAACTTGAAGTGTTTTACTTTATAAATCTATACCTGATATATAATTTCCAATTTATAATACCTCTGCTTTCTACTTTTTGAACTATTTCCACTATTTTCACAGCTATAAATTTATTTTGGTAGAAACATTTTGGCTGCTTAGAAACTCACCCATCACCTAGTCAGATGGCAATACATCCTTAAGTTAAGAATTAGACTTTACTGACACTGTGGACACTCCCTCTTTCCCAGTTAGTCCCTCATGTGTGGATTTCTGAAACTTCAGTGTGCTGATTTCTTTTTGCTAGCCTTTTATTCACTTTAGCAAGCTTCTATTTCTCTGCATTTCCCATAAATATCAATGTGCCTCATTTTTTTGCTTTTCTTTTCTTTTTTTATTGTTGTTTAAGTACAGTTGTCTCCACTCCCCCCTAACCCCTACCCCAACAATCCTCACCTCCCACCCCTGATCCCACCCCACCCTTGCTTTTGTCCATTTGTCCTTTATAGTTGTTCCTAAAACCCTTCTCCCTATTATCCTCCGCTACCTCACCTCTGGTTACTGTTAGTTTTTTCTTAATTTTAATGTCTCTGGTTATATTTTCTTGCTTGTTTGTTTTGTTGATTAGGTTCCAGTTAAAGGTGAGATCATGTGGTATTTGTCTTTTACCACTTGGCTTATTTCACTTAGCATGATGCTCTCCAGTTCCATCCATGCTGTTGTGAATGGTAGGAGCTCCTTCTTTCTTTCTGCTTCATAGAATTCCATTGTGTAAATGTACCATAGTTTTTTGATCCATTCATTTACTGATGGGCACTTAGATTGCTTCCAGCATTTGGCTATTGTAAATTATGCTGTTGTGAACATTGGGGTGCATAGGTTTTTTTCTTCTGGTCCATCTCCTTTCATTCTATAGACTTTTGCTGAGTAGTCTCAGCATTTTCCAAGGACTCAACTATCCTCTATGCTGATGACTCTCATATACTTACTTCCATGGTTTAGTCAACCACCTCTTGTACTTTCTCTCAAGTGTTAAGTACAAGAACTGCAAACTTAAGGTACCAAAAACTAAGTTCATCTTTCCCCGGAAACCCATTCTTTTTCATTTGTTTACCTAAGCCACATTTTATTCCATCTCTATTATCCCCACATTCAACCAATTGTTGAGGATCTCTATCTCCTAAAAACACAAGGATCTATTTGTTCACATCTCTTGTTGTCACCATCTAGGACACCATGATCTCATCCTTATACCATTGCTTATAACTGCCTCTTTCTGCTAATTCTCACTCTTATATAGTCCTTCTCAAATACTGATACAGCTCATATTCTCATGGGGCTTATAATACAGTAGGAAAGATAGATATCAAATAATCATACAAAATTATATATTAGTGCATAAACTGATAAATGCTAGAAATGAAATGCTGAACACTATGAATGTATGTTACTAGAGAATTAGTTTTGGAAGGTCCAGTTAGGATCTGAGGGATGATTAGGCATGTCCCAGTAGTTTTCCACACAGAAGGAAAAGGCTGGAAATTGGTAAAACTATTGTTCCGCCAAGAAGCTGAGAGGCAACTATGGAGGTTGGGGGTTCAGACAGAAATGGGAAAAAGATATAAGATGAAGAGGCAGAGGCTGGAAGATGCCACATCATTTATGACCATATTATAGGTTCATTTCTTTATCCTAATAATTATAGGAAGCCGTGAAGTGCTTAATACAAAAAAGAAGTAGCACAAGGAAATAATATTATAGGCAGGCAGAATAGAGTATATACAATTATTTCTAAAAATATTAAGCAATAGATTTATTTTTATATTTTCCATTATAGAATTGTATTGTTTATTCTTCAACTATTTCAATCCAAGCCAACCATAGAAGAACTAGACAAAGGATATGGAAAAAGGCCTTTGTGAAAATATTTATTGAACAAATATGTTAACAAATACCAATTTAGCACTTTCCAGTAATCCTGGGTCTCTAAAAAGCACACGTATTCAGATTTTTTTAAAAAATGAGCAAAATAGACAAAACTGCTGCTTCTCTTGAGCTCATATCTGAATGGAAAAAAGGAAAAATTATTGTACACTCATGAACTCTTATGAAAAATGTGCATGACCAAAGCTAACTGACAAGCTTGACAATCTTACATGGCAAGAATAGAAAACCTGGGTATAGTATCAGGACTGACTTAATATCACTTGCATTTTTTAAAGATCAATTCTACCATATTTCCCTTTGATTCAAGCATTTTTGAAGCCTTTTGTGGGGGAGATTATCAATTAGGCCACTTTTTGTTAGCACATTAATCAGAAAACTTACACAATCCATAACCTTTGTCTTAAAATTTGATGCTAACATTGTGAGATATTGCTCCTACATGAACTGTCTAGCGTGGCCATGGTGGAGGAACTGGAGGTTAGAAGAGATATATCACTTTATGCTTCCCCCCAATATAATTTGAATTCTGTGCCAGTTGTATTTATTTTAAAGCAAAAAAGACAGATTGTCACTTAGGGTATAATTCCTGTTTACGTAGAAACAGTAACAAAACCTTGAGAATACAAATAGATAGATAAGTATAAAAGGGGTCAAATAAATGGTAATGCAAGAAGGCTTGACTTTGTGTGGTGAGCACACAATGCAATATACAAATAATGTATTATAGAACTGTACACTTGAAACCTATATAATTTTATTAGCCAATGTCACCCCAATAAATTTAATACAAAATTTTAAAATATATGATATCAAATCATATATTTGATATCTACCCTTTAAATATATGATATATGATATCAAATATATATACCATATATATCAAATATATGATATATCCTAATATTTATGGACATGAAAAATATACAAAAACACTAAACAGTGTTTTGGATTTTTAAGCACAATGTATATTTCATAGATGGAATATGGATCTGCCTGTGGACAGGAAGGATAAACAAAAAAAAAAGGTAAACCTCCAGCCTTATTGAATACCAGAGAATAATATGACATGTGGAAGTAAAAGTTGTTTTAACTTTAAATATTTATAATTTTTGGAGATTCAATCTTGTCACAATTACATAATTGCATTCTTGGGGCCACAGAATGCCTGGAGTACATGTTACAGTTCATAATATTAACGGTATCTTTTCTACTAATCATAGTAATCACATTTTTCATTTATCAAGTGCTTACTATACATTAGGAACTTTAGATAGTATTTTTAATCCTTAAAACAACCACAACAAAGCAGATATTATAATGTCATGTTATAGTTGAAGTCATCACAGATATGAGAGATGGAATGGAATTTGAATACACAACCACATGATTTTCAAAGTTGTATTTGTTGTACTTTCAGGAAAAGCCTGTAAATAAAAAAAGCTGCTGCTAAAGAAAAAGCAGACATTTCATACGTTTACACTTTATGCAAGGCCGTGTCTACATATGCTCATTGGAATGATTTGTGCCTGTGTAATAGACTGCAAAAAAGTGACCCAGTTCTTCAACCCCCTGAATCCATACTGTTTCCATATGTTTTTGCAATGCTCTCCCACTGTGAACAAGGAAATTCACCCTGCCCCTTGACACTCAATCATGAGTCCGATGCATGCTGAGGCTTTCACAGGTTTGCTCTTGGGGTGTGCTTATTCTTGTACTTCTGATATAGGCCTGCCAAGAGCCCAAGCTCATCTGGGAAAGATGAAAGGAGACACATGGAGCAGAGCTGAGTCACCTCGGTTGCTACAGTTGACAGACATTCAATTCTAGACATGTGAGAGAACACGGCCAAGGCCCGCCAAACTCCCTAGCTAACCCCCAACAGACCAGGGATATATGAACAATAAATTCAGTGCTGTGCGTCATTGAGGTTTTGGGGTTGAATTTAATGCAGCATTATTGCAGCAGTCAACTAAAATACATAAAGTCGTTTGGTGTATAAGGCGGGTGACATCCTTAGAAATTCTCAATAGCATCATTATAACCTTTAGCTCTTTATACACATGATTTCCTTAAAGGTGCATTTCCTAGAATCACAGCTTTAGATCCCTTGCACAAACTTCTCTGAAGCCAGACTTGGGTGTCTTATGTTCAGATCAGAACTCTTGGCTGACCCTCACTGTCTGCAAAACCATTCTTCCTCAGTTTGATGCATTTCAGTAAATGGCACCATCATTGACCTGTTTATCCCAGACAACACTCTGTTAATCACTTTCAACTCCTTTTGTTCACAATCTGTGCTCCAATCATCAGTAAATCTCACTGGCTCTGTTTTTCAGATGTTTTCTACATTCAACCCTCTTCTATGCTATCTTCTTTCCCTTAGTGACTGCAGTACATTCTAACTGGTATTGTGCTCTTACCGTGATTCAATTAGTTATCCTCACCACAAATACAGCTATCTTTCCTAAACTGTAAATTAAATAACATTACTCCTCAAAGTCTTTTATGTTCAATGTCACTAGTGTGGCCTATGAGACATTACATGATCTCTTCCCCCATCCCCCTCCATCTTCTTATCTCTACTTCCACACCACTTACTTAACCTGCCGGCTTGATCACTAGGTGCTAGGATGCTGGCGTCTCGATCTATGTCAAGCATATACATATCAAACTTGTTCCCACTTCAGGGCATTTGCATTTGCAGTTTCCTTTTCCTAGAAAGAACTGCACTCACGTATGTGCCTGACTCATTCACTTACTTCAGTCAAGTCTCTACTTGAATGCCTCTACTTAAGAGAATTGTCCCCTAATGACCCTAGTTAAAATAACCTGTGCCACATACCCACCTTCTCTATTTCTTTCAGTTTCATTGCTTTGGTTTCCATATATATATATACATATGGAAGTCAGGAATTTTGCTTTGTTCAATACTGTAACTCCAAACCCTATAATGGTGTATCTCTCGATATGGTTAGTAAATAATAACTGAATGAATGAATTGTACTATTACAGAAACTGTCCCAGTAGATGCTCTCTGTAGCCATTGCTCATGCTCAAGAATAATCTGTGTTTTTCAGATTAATCTGTGAATAATCTGTTATCATAATAGACTAGTCTACCTCTCTTCTACCACAATAGTTAGAATTAACCCAAGAGATAAATAAGAAATGCAAATGTAAAAAAATTAAACCTACTGGCCTCCAGGTTAACTGTATCATCCTGTTAGGGCATTGAAGATTAGAGTAAGCTGTCACAGGACACGAACCCACATACAATAGAAGGGAAAAAAATCAAAGCTGTGGTTCTGCAGTGTTTGAAGGTTTCCACGGGAACAACATGATTCTGTGTTCTGTTCAAAAGCTGAAAATATGTAGTGGCAAGAGAGCACTGCTGTAACATACCAAATGACAATAATTCAAAAGATGAAAACCTATAAAAGTCAATGATCAGAGAAGAAAGCGAACTAGTAAATCAACAACACATTATTAAAAACAGATGAAATATAATTGGCCACATCTGGTCACCCTATAAAATGACAAGAGTCATTGTGTTCTTTAAGACAGCTACACACTTATACCTGCATCATGACTACTCCGTGAAGGGAGTGACTGATATGCCAATGGCCTTACAGAAATGAAAATTTTTCTTTATTCATACTTTCCCTAACATCTAATTAGCTGTTAAGAAAATGGCTTAACAGCAAGAACACAAGTACCTAAAATAAAACCACCCTAATGGATTACCACCTTCATATTTGCTTAAAAGTGGAGCAGGCTTTAGAAATTATAGATTCTATTTGCTTCTTGGCCTTCTAGCTAAGATTAAGCATAGTATCTTTTCTTGTCAGAAATTATAGACTCTAGCCTATAGAGATTTAGGGGCCAGGTAGCAATTCAAATAAAATAACATCATTTGAACTTCCAAGAATTATATTATTTAGGATTTCAAAAGAGAAAGAAAACAGCTTGGTCTCTTTGTAGGTCACTATGTGATTTGGAAAAGAAAATGATTACCTACATACCTACAAAACATCTTTTGCTATAAATCGTGTATTTGGTTTGTGAGTCATATTTATGACTCACAAAAGTTTTACGACCTTTCTGAGACTAACCAATATTTCAGAACCAAAATATTATTGATAGTAGAAAATAAAAGATCTTTTTAAAGTTTTTTGGGCTTATCCAAAATTTTTTTTCTAACATCCTTGGGGTAAGTAAATTGATGCTCATTTGCATGGTGAGATTAAACAAAAGTAGCAGATAATCACTAAACACTATCCTCAGTATATCACTACCTTTTTCTATGTATCTGCTTCACCATCCTTTTTAATTCTCTTTTCCTTCATTCTAGGCAACATGGAAGGCAATGGCACCCACCAACTCCTGAGTTTTGCAGGTTGTAATTTAGTTATTCATGGATATTAAATTAATCCTATCTTAAGTGCAGATCCAAATTCTGAAGGAGGGATTAAAGGGACAGTGCAGGTTTAGTATGAAACTCTGAAATTGCTACTTTGTCTGCAGAATGGGGAAAAATAATTTAAAGAAAAGGGTTGGCTCTACCTTCAGATTTTATCTAGATTTTGACAAATTCTTACCACCTTTGGTGTCATTTCTGCTAAGATTACGGCAATAGCCTCCTAGCTGGACCTCATGCCTCCAAAAGTGCCCTTCTATGTCTGTTCTCAACCAGTGATCAAATAACTTAAACCAAGTCACTCCTGTTTTCTAAACTCCCAATTGGCTTCCCATTTTACTCTGCATAAAAGTAAAATTCTTATAATTGCCTATAAGATCCAAGGAAATCCTCGCCAACAGTGGTCACCATTTCTCCTCTCTCCATCCCATTACTAGTATCTGGTCTTCTGGCTCCATCTTTTTCTGCTGCTTTGTTTTCACACAACAGTGCTCCAGCCACTTTGTTCTTGCTATGTCTCAAATTTGCCAAACAGTCTCCCACTTCAAGGTGTTGGAACTTGCTGTCACCTTTATCTGGGATGCTGCCCCCTCAGGGAGCCTCCTAGCTGCCTCCCATTATCCTTAAAGTGTTTAAACTGATGTCATCCTTGCAATGATGCTTTCTCTAATTATCTATTTACAAGTTCAATGCCTGTATGACAGGTGAATTTTTCAGGTGGTTTCCCTGATTCCCACCCTCATAGTGTTCACAGTCTTGTATAATCCTTTCCCCTTGAGTGTGAGAGAGACATACAGTATGGAAATGATGACAGGATATCTTTGTCATGATTATATTACATCACATAAAACCCTGTGTTGCTAGCAACTTATTTTAGAATCTTTCTATTATTGACTTCAAAGAAGCAAACTGTCATACACCCAACAACACACAATAAAATTAATTCCACCAAGAACATGAATAAGCTTGGAGGCAGATTCTTCTCCACTTGAGCCTCCAGATGGACATGGAGCTTTGGTAGACACCTTTATTGTAGCCCTGAGATACTGAAGCAGATAACTGAATTAAGCCATGCCTGTAATTGTAACTCACAAAAACTATAATAAATGTATGTTGTTTTAAGCCACTAAGTTTCTGTTACACAGTGTACAAAATGAATACTGCCTCACCAGTATTCTAGGAACTCTATATTTCCACATTCTGTTACATTTTCCTTCCATATTTTTATCAGTATCTTATGTAACATGGAATAAAAACTTTATAATACTCTGACTTACCATAAAGTGGAATTAGAATAAAATGTACTAACAAGGTCATAAAAGATCTATATTAAAAGTTTCCTTATAACTATGTATTTTGTAGACATTAGTAATTGCAGCTTCTACTTAACCAAGGAATGACCCTGACCAGAAATTGGACGAGCATCAGCAACTGATAACAGAACCAGTAGAAACGCTGTCTACACATCCTATTCATAGATATCAGCAGTGGAACTGCAGATGGAGCAATGAAAGTGCATATTGGTGCATGCAAAAAATAACACTGAAACACCCAAGAGCAGAGCTGAGAAACTTTACATTGCAAGAAATTCCTTCGTTCCCCTTTCCCACATTTCCCTATATAAACTAACCAGGATGCCTGAGATGCTAAGGTGGGCTTTGAGATGAGAGTCCTGCATCTTCCAGGTTGCCAGCACCTAAATGGAAACACTTTCCTTTACATCAGCACCTGCCTCTCAAGTACTGGCTTTTGAAGGGGTGGGCAACTGGACCTGCATCCAGTTAGAGTTTTGGACAACACAGATGAGACCAAGCAGGAATCCCCTGCTAAGTCCCTGGACTTGGGGGTGGGTTCTTTAGGTCAGTCAGACTGACCCCATGAGAGAACTTGGGGTAGTCCTTAGCAGCTGCTGAGTGATTTTACTTGGGGACTGACCTTTGCTCTCTTCTGGCACTGGTCATTTGCTATATCCAGCTGGAAAACAGGTCTCTGATAAGTCCAAACTGGGTACAATCCCTGGTGTACACAACCAGGAGGACCCAGCTACTGCACCTGTGTTCTTTGAACCATCTGGGATTCTGTAGGAATCAATAGGTGCCACACAGTGGTAGGCACAATTCAGTGACTAAGAGAAATCCCAATCCCTGGTGTGGGATTTGGAGTGCACTTTTGGTGTTGTGGTTTATAGATTTCTGGGTTTTGAATACTTGCTCTCTTTGAAAGCCCATATCTGCCTGTTCTCTTTGGAAGCTATATGAGAGCTGTTGTCAGTCTGAAGTTGGGTTACTGGTTGTTCTCTGCTTGCTTTCTTATCTTTTAAGGAGTTGGTTTGCTCTTTGATGCTTTGTTTACACAGGGGATCCTCTTTTTGTCATCTGGGCATTGTGCTACTTAAAATTCATGAAGGTCATTCTTGTTAATTTCTCAGTCCTTCCTTTTATAAAGTTTAGAATTCAGTTTAAGAGTACTTGTTTGTTTGAGGTATGTCTTTGCTTTAAAATTTTTTGTTTCTGTTTTGAAATGCACAGCCCTGTCTCAATTACATTAGAGATTCCATTACATCATATTTTAGCTGAATGGTTAACTTGCAGTTATAAGTCAATGACTAAATAGAATTGTTTGCAAAAGGTCTGGTAAATGGAACAAGGTCTCTTATGTGCAGATTTTCATGTTGTTACATAATAAGGATTCTTCACAGAAAGGATTTGAATTGCTAGTTCTAAAAGGGGTAAAAGATCTAACTCCCCTCTAAGATTGTAAACTCAGAAAGAAAAAAAAATGAGATAAGTCCTTCAAACCCTTTGAATTCTCCTCCTGGAAGTGCAGGAGTGGTGGTGGTCCCAGAACAACAGGGAAATTAGCATCAGCATCAAATCTTGTAGAAACAACAGGGGTAACTGCCCCACCTCAATGTGAAGGAAAAATGAGCATTTTTAAACTAAAGTGGCTAAAACCAGCCAAAACTGATACTTCCCCCTGCTTCTTCTCCAGTCTTCTTAAAGGTTGGCAAGGGTGAACAAAAAAAAATTGTCTCTTCTACTATTACTAGTAATATTCTTTATGTGTATGATAAAAATATAAGAACTATCTCAAATGTTTTTTTCAGGATCATGTGGTCTGGAAAAATATTTGATATTAAAGCTGGTTTAAATTTAATTGATATATATTTAAATTATTAATATAAAATATATGTTTGCTTTGCCTGGTTTGCAGGAATAAGCTCATGTTATTTACCATTGTTAGAAATTTGTTAAGAAAATTTCTTGGGTAAACATTGACTTTAAAATTTCATAAAGTTGTATTTTTACTGATATGTCCTCTAGAGCAAGAAATATAAAGGAAAGAATAAACAAATGGGATCTCATCAAAATAAAAAGCTTCTGTGCAGCTAAAGAAAACAGCATTAAAAATAAAAAGACAACAAACTGGATGGGAAAACATATTTGCCAATGATACCTCAGACCAGGTTTAATCTCCAAAATATACAAAGAACTCACATGCTTCACTCCAAGAAGACAAGTAACCCAATTAAAAATGGGGAAAGGACTTGAACAGACATTTCTCCAAGGAGGACATACATCCTCCAAGGAGGATCCAGAGACACATGAAGAGATGCTCCATATTGCTTGCTATCAGAGAGATGCAAATTAAAACCACAATGAGATACCACTTTACACCAGTCGGAATGGCTATCATAAACAAAGCAATAAAGAACAAATGTTGAAGAGGGTGTGGAGAAAGGGGGACTTTGGTCCACTGTTGGTGGAATTGCAGACTGGTACAACCATTATGGAAAACAGTATGGAATTTTCTCAGAAAACTAAAATTGGACCTGCCTTTTGACCCAGCAATTCCACTGCTAGGATTGTATCCTAAGAACCCTAAAACACCAATCCCAAAGAACGTATGCACCCCAATGTTCATAGCAGCACAATTTACAACAGCCAAGAGTTGGAAGCAACCTATGTGTCTGTCAGTAAATGAATGGATCAAAAAATTATGGTACATATACACAATGGAATTCTATGCTGCAGAAAGAAAGAAGGAGCTCCTACCTTTGGCAACAACATGAATGGAACTGGAAAGCATTATGCTGAGTGAAATAAGCCAGGTGTTGAAGGACAAATACCATATGATCTCACCTTTAACAGGAAGCTAAACAACAAAACAAACAAGCAAGCAAAATATAACCAAAGACACTGAAATAGAGAACAGGCTGATAGTGACCAGAGGAAAGAGGGGAGGGAATTTCAGGGGAAATAGGGGAGGGATTTAGAGGAACATATATAAAGGATACATGGACAACAATTGAGAAGGGTGGAAATAGGAGGGAGGGGAAAGCATGGAGGGTGGGATGGGATGGGAGTAATAGACAGAAAACTGTACTTGAAAAATAATTAAATAAATTTAAAAATTTAGTTGTAAAAAAAGAATAATAAAACTTCTGTAGCACCATTAAAAAATTTCATAAAGATGTTAACTAATAAATAGATGTAATGAAAATGGATAGTTTCCTATAGAAGTTTTCAGTAATAATTATAAATATACCTAAACATAGTTTGCCAAAGCCTTGGATGACATGGAACTTTAGAGATATTCTGGGTTAAATGATTAAAAGCTATTAAATATCTAGATATTTTGAAATAACAGGATACTAAAATATTAATAGATCTGAGTTTGCCTGCTTCGGCTTCTTATTGTAGAGAAGGTAGAAAATGGATATGAATCTGTTTATACATGTATCTTGTACATTATTTGAAGTATGTCTTTTGAAAATGTGAATGTATTTGGCAATGGGAAAAAATATTTCTAAAAGTTATGAAATATTTTCATGAAAGTATCAGCTTCAAAATGTTAATTACTTATATTTAGCTGTCACTAGAAACCAAGATTTCTAAGAATTAAAAATTCTAATTGGGTTGGAAAAATTGTATCATTTAGTAATAGAAGGCATAAAGTATAAAAACACTGGGAAAAAAGGAAATAATTTGTTCTAAAGTTGGTTATTTCTGAACAAATTTATAAAAAGCATACTAAAAGGGACTGGGTAAATTGAAGAGTTTGAAGAAAGATTATGTAAGTCATATAAGGTTTATGTACATTGCACAGAGTCTGTGCAAATTGAAGATTTGTAAGGAGAAATCTTAAGAGTAAATTATATAGTTAAGCTGAATAATGAATTGAATTAGGTAAATGAATCTAAATATCAAAAGTAAGCTAATACAGAATTTGTTTGTTTCTTTTCAGTCTGTTAAAAAGAAAAAAGTTTTTCCTGTATCTGCCTAGACAGCAAAGACTGTATATATATTTTAAGCAATTGTGTTTTATATTGTGTTAATCAGGTATTCATTAAATAAAAACACATTTTTTAGATATTTATTTATTCACTTATTTATTTTATTTATTCTATTACAGTTTTCCTTATTTTTTCTCTTTTTTTCCCTTACACCCAGCCAACTCCTCTCACCCAGTCAGTCCTCTTTCTATTATCTATGCCCATGAGTCATTCACACGTGTTCTTTGACTAATAATCCCTTCCCCTTCCTGTCACCATTTCCTCCCTACCTCCTGCCCTCCAGCAGCTATCAGTCTGGTTCATATCTTCATGTCTCTGGTTCTATTTTTCTCATTAGTTTATTTTGATCATTAGATTTTACATATAAGTGAGGTCATATGGTACTTGCCTTTTATCAACTGGCTTATTTCACTTAGCCTAATAGTCACTAGTTCCATCAACTCTGTTGCAAATGATAGGACTTCCTTCTTCCTTTCTGCTACATAGTATTCCATTGTGTAAATGTACCACAGATTTTAATTCCACTCATCTACTTATGGGCACTTGGGCTATTTCTAAAATTTAGTTATTGTAAATATCACTGCTATGAACATAGGGCTGCACAAGTTCTTTTGAATTGGTGTTTCAGGATTCTCTATGGTGTATTACAGGCAGTGGAATCACTGGGTCATAAGGCAGTGATTTTTTAATTTTTGAAGAAATTCCATACTCCTTTCCACAGTGGCTGCACTAGTCTACATTCCTACCCACACTTCACTAGGGTTCCTTTTCTCCACATCTTTGCCAGAACTTGTTGTTCATTGATTTATTAATGACAGCCATTCTGACTGGTGTCAGGTGATATCTTATTATGCTTATAATTTGCATCTCTCTGATGGCTAGTGATGTTGAGCATTTTTTCATTTGTTCACAACAAATGGGCCTTCTGTATGTCCTCCTTGGAAAAGTATCCACTCAGGTCCTTTACCTACTTTTTCATTGGGTTTGTCTTTCTGGTGTTGAGTTGTATGAGTTCTTTACATATTTTAGAGATTAAACCCTTGTCCATTGTATCCTTGGCAAATATGTTCTCCCATAGAGTAGGTTCCTGTTGTGGACCACTCTGCTGGGTTTCAGAAATTGTAACTACCTCCCCTGGCTAAGGATGAGTGACCTCCAGAATGTGAGCCACAGGAGACAAGGTTTGTCTCTGGTAGCAAATGCTGCCTCAGTTTCCTCTCCCTATCCCCAAAGAATGGTACAGGTTATTGACAGGTAAGTCCCCTCAGAGGAGGGGCAACCTAAGCCAGACATCACTTGGGAGGCTATCATGGAAGGCCCCCGGGGGAGGGGCGCTGCAACAAAGAGCAAGCAATAGACTCTTGCCCCTCACCTATGTGGCATAGCCAAAGTCCTCATGTCCTCTGGGAGAAGCACTTCCTGGCTCTAATCCCCTTAAGCCTGAATACCTGATGGGGAGGTGTGCAGCTCCTTGCCTTGCTAGAGCATGTGGGGGTGGGGGAGGGGTGTGGAAATCTGGCATCACAAAGGATTCCTGAAAAACCTGTGAAACCTGCTCTGCTAAGAGTGTTTTCATTCATATGTTAAGGTCCGAGCAGGAAACCCTAAAAGTTTCTGCAAAACTCTCCTCTTGACAAACACTGACTCAGACTAAGCCCTCAGATTTCTTTGAAATGTCATCTACTGTTTGATCCTTGCCGCCATGTATTCCTGTGTATTACAACCCAATAAAAGCCCTTGGAGGAAGGGACTTGAGGCCTTTTTCCCCTGAGAAACTGGCCACTGCTCATGGCCCTTCCCCTTTGAGGGATGGGCCACCTCTCCTCCCCAAGCAGATCATGTCATGTCTTGTTTACTTTCATCCATGGCAGATGGGGGGACTTGCAGGAAAAGTCACCCCCATAGGTTCCCTTTTCATTTAGATGATGGTTTCTTTAGCTGTGAAGAAACTTTTTAATTTGACATAGTCCCATTTGTTTATTTTTTCTTTATTTCCATTGCCTTGGAGATATATCAGCAAAAATATTGCTATGTAAAATTTTACTGCCTCTGTTTTCCTCTAGGGTGTTTATGATTTCACAACTTGTATTTAAGTCTTTTATCCACTCTGAGTTTATTCTGATGTATGGTGTAAGTTGGTGGTCTAGTTTCATTTTTTTTTTTTGGCATGTACCAGTCCTAGTCTCCCAATACCATTTATTGAAGAGACTGTTTTTACTCTTTTCTGTGCTCATGCTCCTTTTGTTGAATATTAACTGACAATAGAGACATGGGTTAATTTCTGGGCTCTCTATTATGTTCCACTGACCTATATGTCTGTTCTTATGCCAATACCAGACTGTCTTGATTACAGTGACCTTGTAGTTTAGTGTAATATCAGGTTCTGTGATACCTCCAACTTTGTTCTTCTTCCTCGAGATTGCTGAGGATATTCAGGGTCTTTTTGGCTACATTTAAATTTTTGGAATATTTGTTCTAGATCTGTGAAATATGTCGTTGCTATTTTAATAGAGATTGAATTGAGTCTATAGATTGCTTTGGATAGTATGGACATTTTAATGATGTTAACTCTTTCAATCCATGAATGTGGCATATGCTTCCATTTATTTGTGTCTTCTTCAATTTATTTCTTCAATATTTTTATAGTATTTCAAGTATAGGTCTTTTATATCCTTGGTTAAATTTATTCCTAAGTACTTCATTTTTCTTGTTGCTATAGTAAATAGGATTTTTTTTCTTAGTTTCTCTTTTTGATAATTCATTGTTGGTGTACAAGAATACCATCAGTTTCTGAATACTGACTTTTTATCCCACTACTTTGCCAAATTCACTTATTAGGTCAAGTAGTATTTTGTTAGTGACTATAGATTTTTCTATGTACTCTATCATGTTGTCTGCAAGTAATGATAATTTTGTTTCCATCTTTCCATTTTAGATGCCTTTTATTTATTTTTCTTGTCTAATTACTGTGGCAAGAAATTCCAGAACTATATTGAATAAGACTGGTGAAATCAGGCTTCCTTGTCTTGTTCCTAACATTAAGGAAAATGCTTTTAGTTTTTGCTTATCAACTATGATGTTGGCAATAGGTTTCTTTTATATGGCCTTTATTATGTTGAGATATGCTCCTTCTATTTCCACTTTGCTGAGTGAAAAATTCATATTCTTTATCCAAAGAACTAAAATTTTGCTAGCCTATATTTATGTTTTATACCTTCATTATCACTTTGAGTATATAAATAATTTAATATTGTTTAATTGTGATATATAATCTTTTAGTCAACTTACCCAGGGTTGAAATTTTAAGAGATGTTTTCTTGACCTAAATGGGTTTGGGTCATTCCAACAGATCCCTGTAATAACATGGAAATTTGTTATTTTTCTTTATGAAGATATATATTGAAACAATTAGGCCTATTTGACTTAAAGTACAGGGCAAACTTTGACAAATGAAGAAATAATAACTATGTTCTATTTGTATACATATATATTTATTATTAAAATGGATATTCTAGAAATTATATAAAAATCTCCAAGAATCTACAAAGTTCTGATATACTTACATTTGTAATTTTAAGATATCTTAATATGTTGTTACAGGAAAGCAAATTTCTTTGTCAATTGCATTGCAGTAAGCTCTATAACTATGTTACTTACAAATATGTTACATCTTCAAAAGATCCATGAAAAGGACTCTGACTTATTTTAAAGTATATTTTTCTGAGGTTACATGAGCATCAACTTCTTTTGTTGTACTTACATTGTCATTTCAGCTCAGGTGGAAACAAGCATCACCAAAATCAGGCAACAGGACACTAGGCTTCAACAAACATTGCACCATCACAGCTTTCTCTTTGGGAAAATTGGAGATTTGTTTGTGAGTACATTTTCATGGATATCACAAGGAGTCAGGTCCATATTAGAAGAATTTAATTTGAAATTAGCCATCCTTTTCTTTATAATGCTGGTCTTTATTGTTTTAAACTTCCTTATGACTTGTTTTTCCCATGCCAGAAAAATTGTATCTTCTCATGAGATTTTGCTTTACAACAAGCTAAAGATTTTCATTCCCCCCAGAAGATTCAGAGGACATGAATAGCTCCATAGATATGGAACGAGAATTTACAGTGGAGAACTGTAACAGGAAATAAAAACTTTATACTACTCGGACTTACCATGAAATGGAATTAGAATAAAATGTACCAACAAACTCACAGAAGATTCATGCATTAACTTTTCTTATAACTATTTTTTGGATATCAGTAGTTGCAGCTCCTGCTTAACCAAAGAATGACACTGACCACAAGATATTGGGCAAGCATCAGTGACTCATATCACAACCAGCAGAAATGCTGTCTGCACATCCTGTTTCTGGGTATCAGTAGTAAAACTGCAGATGAAACAATGAAACTACCTATTGGTGCATGCAGAGGATAACGCTGAAACACCCAGGAGCAGAGCTGAGAAACTGCACATTGCCAGAGGTTCCTCCGTTTCCCTCTTGTCACTGTTCCCCTATGTAAACTAGTCAGGAAGCCTGAGATGCTAAGATGGGCATTGTGTTGAGAGTCCCCCACCTTTCAGGTTTCCAGCACATGAATAAAGCCACTTTCCTTTACATCAGTACCTGCTTCTCAAGAACTGGCTTTTGAAGGGGGGAACAGCTGGTCCTGTGTTTTGTTATACCTACATACTATATACATTTATTTATTTATTTGTTTGTTTACTGATTTCTCCCCACTAGAATGCAAGTTCCATGAAAGCATAATAAAAGAGTACTTGAAACATCATAAGCACTTGATAAAAAACTTTCTGAATGGTGATATCCACTATATTTTAAAGCTAGATGAATGTTGGGATTGATTCACAGATATGTTAGATAGACACTCAGACACAGACATGTACACAACAAATCTTGGTACATTCTGCCAAAAACGTTTTTATTTTAAACACTAACTGCATGATTGAAATGAAGTTTTCTCTTTTAAGTGATAGTTTTGACATCATGTAGAATCAGCTTCCAACTCTCCTTAAAATAAAATCTACATAAACTACAGTAAGCATCATAAGCAAGGCACTAGTGATGAGAACAGTTATACACAGACTGGTTTATGGCACAAATTTATGAAATCTCATTCTTTATGTTAAAATTGGAACTAAGTAGATGTTCACGACTCTGGGACAATGTAATTATAGCTCTGCTGTATTTATGGCTATTAAGATGTGGTAAAGTTCATTCCATCTCTATGATACTGAGATTGAGGACTGAGTAAAGAAACATGGTAATGTTCTTTATTAAAATGACAGAAAAGAAAACACTTTTCCTTTTACCAGATGGATTAAAATGTCTTGTTCCTCTTAATACTTGAGAAATATTACTACCTTAGTCATAGATTACTGTTTTTACTCTTATCCATAGAAGGCAAGTAGAAATATTACATCAAAGATATTCATAAGTATTAATTTTTATATAAAAATGTCCCAAGTTTAATGTTTTCTCTCAAAATGTTATGTTATCATTACATATTATGTTGAAATATCAGATAAAGTTTTGTTATCATTGTAATTATTGTTACTTTAATCTAATAAAAGATCATGAAAAAAGTAGAAGGAGCTTCATAAAAATGTAAATATACAAATGGGACTACATAAAACTAAAAAGTTTTTGCACAACAAAGGAAACCATCAACAAAATGAAAAGACAACCCACTGAACAGAAAAACATACTCACCAATGGCACATCTGATATGTGATTAATATCTGAAATTTATAAAGAACTTATAAAACTCAATATAACAAAAAACAATCCAATTCAAAAATGGAAAAGGACCTGAATAGACTCTTCACCAAAGATGACATACAGATGTCCCACAGACATAAAAAGATGACCAACGTTAGTATTCATTACAGAATGCCAATTAAAACCACAATGAGGTGTTCACTCACAAAACTGTCCCAATGACTATTATCAATAAGTCAACAAATAATAAGTGTTGGTCAGGAAGATGAGAAAAGAGAACCCTCATGTACCGTTGGTGAGAATGCACATTTGTGCAGCTACTGTGGAAAACAGTATGGAGTTTCCTAAAAAATGGAACTGCTTTATGACACAGCAATTCCACTTCTGGGTATATATCTGAAGAATCTCAAAACTAATTTGAAAAAATATATGCATCCCTATGCTCATCGCAATATTATATTTATAAGAGCTATGATATGGAAGCAACCCAAATGCCCATCAATAGATGAGTGGATAAAGAAGAGGAGGCACATACACACAATGGATTATTATTCTACCTTAAAAAAAGAATAAAAATTCCCATTTGCAAAAGCATGAAGAAACCTAGAGAATACTATGCTAAATCAGCCAGAGAAAGACAAATACCATATAATTTCACTTATATGTAGACTCTAAAGACATGCATAAATGAACAAACAAAACTGAAGAAGACTCATAGATACAGAGAAAAGACTGATGATAGCCAATGGGGAGTGGGTGTGGGAAACTGGCTGAAAAAGGTAAAGAAATTGACAAGTACAAATTGGTAGTTATGAAATAGTCACAGGGATGTAAAGTACAGTATAGAGAATAGAGTCAATAATATTGTAACAATGATGTATGGTGCCTGTTGGTACTTGAAATATTAGGAGGAACACCTTATAAAGTATATGATCATCTAACCAGTATGTTCTATACATGAAAGCAATGCAAAATAATATTGAATGTAAATTTTAATTGAAAAATAAGTTTCAAATTACAAATTTAAAATTAGTAACATAAGTCTTCCTAAAATATATAAATATTAATAAGTGAACATTTTACTTTTTCCCCCAGTTTTCAATAGGTATTTTTTATATTTTTTGTTATTCCATCAGTGCTTACTAAAGTTTTTGCCTGACAAAATGTGCTCGGTGATTGTGAGAAAAAAAAAAAGGACAGGGAAGGAGGTGAGGGAAGAGAGATGTGATTGCCATTCAGCTCAAATTTTAGGACAGTTAATTATTCACTTTAATTATCATTTCCTATTATAGAAAGCAAATAAGGAGTTCAAGAATTGCCTTTTGGATTTTCCAGCTGTTCACACTGTCCTCATGATAATGCGCCGTAGTTTTTTTTTTTTTTTCAGTATGTCGGAGGCACATTTTGGTTTTTTTTTTTCTTTTCTTTATTTATTTTAAAAAAATTGTTGTTCAAGTACAGTTGTCTTCATTTTCCCCCCACCATTCCCCACCACCCTAGCCATCCCCACTTTCCTCCTCTGATCTCATTACCCCTTGGTTTTGTCCATGTGTCCTTTATAGTTGTTCCTGAAAACCTTTCCCCCATTTATGGAGATTTTATGGACAAGGATAATATTATATATTTTGTTTTATTGTCAGAATATATCTGGTTGAGGCAGCCTCAATTTTTTGGATTCAGAAAAAACATGACCATTATACTTACTCACAGGCAAGATAATTATATTAACCAAGTAATAAATCTTACCTGTCAGTAGAACCCACAAGCCTATGCATTTCAGGATGTGATGATACCCCTCCTGTATTGAACCCAAAGTACCATATTCCTGTGAGCAGTGACAGGCAAGCTGAAATTACTTGAGCTTAAAGAAGTAGTCAGAAGATGTACTTAAAAGCATGCTACCGACGCTGGAGGAAAATGTAGCTAATGGAGGAAAATATGCTTGCTTTCAAATACAGTATCTGAAAGAGACTAAATTAAAATATCAGATGAAATGACACAGCCAAACTTCTCCTTGGTTAAAAAATAATGCACAGCAACTATTCCAGTTATTAGCTAAGGTATTCTCTTTTTCATTGTCCTTTATACTGATCTGCTGGAACAGACACTGAAGACATTCTGACCTTCCTTTAAAAGTATCTTCAGTTCTCTGCACAACAGGAATTTGTATAGGAAAGAATAGCAATTCTTACACAACAAGCTTTATTATTGTGTTAGTGTTTTTATTTATAAACACAAACTAACATAGTAGTCATGGTGAATATTCAAGCTCACAATTTAAAAATGCATTATACAGGTTGGAAAAATTGAATTTGAGGAATTGGTTTATAGGTTTTTCATATGCTTTCTGGTTCATCCTTAATTATAAATATTATAAGAAGTGAAAATTGTAGTTAGCAAGTGCTTACATGATAGGATCCCTGAGCTAGACTGCTTATGTTTAAGGCCTAGCTCAGCTATTGTTAAGACTGTGCATGTCATGAAACTACTCTAAGCCTCAGTTTCTCTGGCTTTAAGATAAGAATGAAAGTGAATGCACCTAATTAGTAGGGTCATGGGGAAGATTAAATAAATTAATGATGTAAAGTTTTTGGAATATTGCCTAACACTAAATAAGTACTAAAAAGATGTAAGTTGGTATTCTTTTGTTCTCTGATATATCTATAGCGACAAACATATATGTACACACACATATATATATGCATAGTATGCGTGCATATGTGATATGTGCGAGTATGACAAAACCTATATTATTTTGGAAAGATAGAATGGAAATCTTTTATAATGCTCCTTAGAGGAGTGAGACCCAGTGGTAAAATACAAACCTGCCCAAAGGGATAGACAGGCCTATCTGGTTCAGTCTAGTGAAGCCATTCTCATTATTCAGGCCCCCCTAAAGAAGTCTGGAAGCACATCAATGCAGTGACCTTCCTATAGCCTTTTTACACATGGCTGACAGACACAGACTGATTGTTGAGTAGTATGACCACTGCAACCAGTGTTTGGGTCCAATCCTTGGCTCTATGACTTAGTAGATGCACAGCCTTAAATAAGTCATTTATCTGCCAGTGCTTCAGTGTGTTCATCTATAAAATGGAGATCATTAAACTTCCTCCTCACAGGATTATTGTAAGAATTTAATAATTACATCAAATAAAGAATTTATATTACTTACAAAGAACTCACTGGACTCCACTCAGACGAGCAACCCAATTAAAAAATGGGCAAAGGACTTGAACAGACATTTCTCCAAGGAGAACATACAGAAGATCCAGAGACACATGAAAAGATTCTCGATATCACTAGCTATCAGACAGATGCAAATTAAAACTACAATGAGATACCACTTAACACCAGTCAGAATGGCCATCATAAATAAAGAAACAAACAACAAGTGCTGGAGAGGTTGTGGGGAAAAGGGGGCCCTAGTTCACTGTTGGTGGGATTGCAGACTGGTACAACCACTGTGAAAAACAGTATGGAATTTTTGAAGAAAACTAAAAATGAACGGGCCTTTTGATCCAGCAATTCCACTCTTAGGAGTATATCCTAAGAACCCTGAAACACAAAT
This sequence comes from Sturnira hondurensis, assembly GCF_014824575.4. NCBI lineage: Eukaryota > Metazoa > Chordata > Mammalia > Chiroptera > Phyllostomidae > Sturnira > Sturnira hondurensis. The sequence goes on from NW_028094356.1 coordinate 383,986, forward strand.
CCAAAAGAACTTATGCACCCTGATGTTCATAACAGGACAATTCACGATAGCCAAGAGTTGGAAGCAACCTAGATGCCCATCAGTCAATGACTGGATCAAAAAGGTATGGTACATTTACACAATAGAATTCTATGCTGCAGAAAGGAAGAAGGAACTACTACCCTTTGCAACGTCATGGATGGAACTGGAAAGCGTTATGCTGAGCGACAAAAGCCAGGTGGTGAAAGACAAATACCATATGATATCACCGTTAACAGGAATCTAAACAACAAAACAAACAAGCAAGCAAAATATGACCAATGACACTGAAATAGAGAACAGGCTGACAGGGTCCAAAGGGAGAGGAGAGAGAACCATAGGGGAAAAGGGGATGGATTCACATGAACAAGTATAAAGGACACATGGACAATAACTAAGGTTGGGCGGCGGAAATGGGAGGGAGGTGGGGAGCACTGGGCGGGGGGTGGACAGGGCTAGGAATATAAAACAGAAAACTGTACTTGAACAAGAATTAAATAAAAAATTTAAAAAACGAATTTATATTACTTGATGCCTCACAAGAACAAAGTCATTATTTTTAATAAGTACTAGTTAACTTATCACAATATGCAACTTTCCATTTATTGCTAATTTGTATATTGGATTACTGATAATACCACCTGTTAATAAACCTGTAATATTAATAAATATTAACATTATATACAGCCTCCAATATCCTTAAAAATAGGATGACAGTTAAGTAATTTTTAATTCTTAGCTAAGGAAAGAAAGCAAGTATCCAACTTACCTAATTGCCTTTTAATTTTATTTTCATAGCAAATGGTTTTTATACTTTTATTATATTTTACTGATTATGCTATTACAGCTGTTCCAATTTTCCCCCTTTGCTCCCCTCCACCCAGCAGCCGCCCAGTCCCTCAGGCATCCACACACCATAATTCATGACTATGTGTCATGCCTAGGTTCTTAGGCTACTCCATCTCCTACACTGTACTTTACATCCCCATGGCTATTCTGTAACTACATGTTTGTAGTTCTTAATCCCCTCACCTCTTCACCCATTCCTCCATAACACTTTCCATTTGGCAACTATCAAAATGCTCTCTGTATCCATGATTCTGTCTCTGTCCTTCTTGTTTGCTTAGTAGTTTTTTTTTAGATTCAATTGTTGACAGATATGTATTTGTTGCTATTTTATTGTTTATAGTTTTGATCTTTTTTTCTTAAATAGATCCCTTTAACAGTTCATGCAATATTGGTTTGGTGATGATGAACTCCTGCAGCTTTTTCTTGTCTGGGAAGCTCTTTATCTACTCTTTAATTGTAAATGATATCTTCACTGGGTACAGCAATCTTGGCTTTAAGTCCCTGTTTTTCATGACTTTGAATATTTTTTGGCAATCCCTTCTAGCCTGCATAGTTTCTTTTGAGAAATCAGTTGATAGCCTTATAGGAATTCTCCTGTATGTAACTAACTGACTTTCCTCTTTCTACATTCAAGATTCTCTTTATCGTTAACTTTTAGCATTTTAATTATGATATGTCTTGGAGTGAGCTTCTTTGCATCCATCTTGTTAGAGTATCTCTGTGCTTCCTGGACTGCTTGTCTATTTCTTTCACCAAATTAGGGAAGTTTTCTTTCATTATTTTTTCCAAATAAATTTCCAATTTCTTTTTCTTTTTCTTCTTTTCTGGCAACCCAATGATACAAATGTTGGACTACTTGAAGTTGTTCCACAGGCTGCTTACACTATCCTCATGTTTTTGGATTGTTTTTTCTTTTTATTATTCTGATAGATTTTTTGCTTCCCCGTGTTTAAGGTCATTGATCTAACTCAGCAAATGGTTTCTAAATAAGCCACTAATGTCATTTGCAGAGCCATACCTATACACATCAATGGCAAATTGAAATATTCTTATCAAAATTGTACAGTTTACAGATAGCAGAGAGGTAAACAAGAACAGTTTCCAAAGGGTAAGATAAAATCAGAAATAAGACTAATGGAGCCAATTCTATAGATTTCTCTTCTCCCTCACAATCCCCTCCCCAGTACCCTAATGGGAGTTTATCCTGGTTAAAGAATAGCTCAAATAATGACCACTTTACTATAGCTTTTATTTGGCAAGGATTTTTTTTTTACAATAGAACAAAGATGAGAAATTCATTGATTTGTCTTACTTATAGAATAGGAAGTGGGTTTTTTTTTAAGCTTAGTGATAACTTTTTAAAAAGATTTTATTTATTTATCTTTTAGACGGGAAGAGAAGGAGAGAGGGAGAGAAATATCAATCTATGGTTGCCTCTTGTGTGTCCTCTGCTGGGAACTGGCCTGCAACCTAGGCATGTGCCCTGACTGGGAATCGAACCATGGTTGTTTGGTTCTCAGGCCCGCACTCAATCCACTGAGCTACACCAGCCAGGGATGGAATAGAAAGTGTTTTGGTGAACCTGCAACTTTTATAAGAAAAAATGAATCTGCTTCATTATTTTAGTCAGTAGAATATAAATTGTCAGGAATGACATAGGTGCTTAGAGTGTACTACCGCCTTGCACATGGACTTAAAGAGCCATTCATAAAATGTACATCTAGTACTAACTTTAGTTCTTTAGGTCCTGGTTTATGATTAGCTTGTATATAAATAAGTTATAATCAGGGAGATATGGGTGGGTTGAACAGGATAATTAAGCCAGGTAGTTATTGTATTTACCATAAATCAGCAGGATACAATGAGAGAAATCTTCGAGTGTTCTTCAAGTGCTTTTTTTACATATTTGGAACAGCAACAGAGTGTTTTATTATTATTTTAACAGAAAATCATGTTTATTCCTAAAAAGAAACAATGTTCCATGGTGTTTAAGCACCGATGTGTGTTTAAAATGACTGGTTTTGCCAAGTAAATTGAAGTCTGTGTTAAGTAGTAACTAATAGATACAATGAAATGTTTTCAACCAGTCTGTGATTATTTTGTGAAGTTCTATGTCCATTATTTCCTTTTTGGTTCATACATCATAATAAAACAGGTGAAAAAGTACGAGTAACAAAATAAACTTTAATTTTTCTTTAATTTTATTTTTCTAATTTTTTTGATGGAAATACTGCATTTACTTTCCTTTTTGATAATAGAATTTTACATTTAAAGTTTTAATTTTCAATGAAGGCAGTGAGAATATTGGCACTCTACACAGACATGAAGCTGGCTGATTTTGCCTCTGAAGATTCGTAGCATCATGTGGAAGCACAAATGGTAAACGTGAAAAAGAGTCTTGGCCACGTTCAGGATGATAAATTGTCAGGTTATTGTAGGCAGCGATTATATGAAAATTGGTAGATAATAAAATTGTTTTTCATACTGCTTTAAATTACACAATACTTAAATGTATATTTGGGTTTTTTTCCAATTTTTTATTTAATTATTTTTCAAGTACAGTTTTCTGTCTATTACTCCCATCCCATCCCACCCCACCCCCCGTGCTCCCCACCTCTCTCCCATTTCTATCCTTCTCAGTTGTTGTCCATGTATCCTTTATATAGGTTCCTCTAAGTCCCTCCCCTATTTCCCCTGAAATTCCCTCCCCTCTTTCCTCTGGTCACTGTCAGCCTGTTCTCTATTTCAGTGTCTTTGGTTATATTTTGCTTGCTTGCTTGTTTGTTTTGTTGTTTAGCTTCCTGTTAAAGGTGAGATCATATGGTATTTGTCCTTCAACACCTGGCTTATTTCACTCAGCATAATGCTTTCCAGTTCCATCCATGTTGTTGCAAAAGGTAGGAGCTCCTTCTTTCTTTCTGCAGCATAAAATTCCATTGTGTATATGTACCATAGTTTTTTGATCCATTCATTTACTGACGGGCACCTAGGTTGCTTCCAACTCTTGGCTATTGTAAATTGTGCTGCTATGAACATTGGGGTGCATAGGTTCTTTGGGATTGGTGTTTTAGGGTTCTTAGGATACAATCCCAGCAGTGGAATTGCTGGGTCAAAAGGCAAGTCCAATTTTAGTTTTCTGAGAAAATTCCATACTGTTTTCCATAATGGTTGTACCAGTCTGCAATCCCACCAACAGTGGACCAGAGTCCCCTTTTCCCCACACCCTCTCCAACATTTGTTGTTTATTGCTTTGTTTATGATAGCCATTCTCACCGGTGTAAAGTGGTATCTCATTGTAGTTTTAATTTGCATCTCTCTGATAGCTAGTGATATTGAGCATCTTTTCATGTGTCTCTGGATCCTCTGTATGTCCTCCTTGCAGAAGTGTCTGTTGAAGTCCTTTCCCCATTTTTTAATTGGGTTAGTTGTCTTCTTAGAGTGAAGTCGTGTGAGTTCTTTGTATATTTTGGAGATTAAACCTTTGTCTGAGGTATCATTGGCAAATATGTTTTCCCATACAGTTGGTTGTCTTTTTATTTTTAATGCTGTTTTCTTTAGCTGTGCAGAAGCTTTTTATTTTGATGAGATCCCATTTGTTTATTCTTTCCTTTATAGTCCTTGCTCTAGGGGACATATCAGTAAAAATATTACTGCGTGAAATATCTGAGATTTTCCTGCCAATGTTCTCCTCTAGGACTTTAATGGTGTCATGGCTTATATTTAAGTCTTTTATCCACCTTGAATTTATTTTGGTATATGATGTAAGTTGTGCCCGAGTTTCATTTTTTTGCATGTAGCTGTCCAGTTCTCCCAACACCATTTGTTGAAGAGGCTATCTTTACCCCATTTTATGTTACTGCCCCCTTTGTTGAATATCAATTGACTGTAGAGAGTTGGGTTTATTTCTGGGTTCTCTATTCTGTTCCATTGGTCTATGTGCCTGTTTTTATGCCAGTACCAGGCTGTTTTGATTACAGTGGCCTTGTAATACAGTTTGATATCAGGTATTGTGACCCCTCCTACTTTGTTCTTCTTTCTTAACATTGCAGCAGCTATTCAGGGTCTTTTATGGTTCCATATAAATTTTTGAAGTGTTTGTTCTATGTCTGTGAAATATGCCATTGGTACTTTAATAGGTATTGCATTTCACATAATTCTACAAAGCGTTTAAGGAAGAGCTAACCCCTATTCTTCACAGACTATTCCAAAAAATCCAAAATGATGGGAAACTTCCAAACTCTTTTTATGAAGCGAGCATTATCCTAATTCCAAAACCAGAGAGAGACACAACAAAGAAAGAAAACTTTAGGCCAATATCGCTGATGAACATAGATGCTAAAATCCTCAACAAAATATTGGCTAATTTTTCTTTAATTTTAAAAGAATATCAAAATTTTTCTCTGTGAGAAAATGCTGCTAAGATAACCTATATTCAAAAAACCAGTGAAACACCTAACTTCCTCTACTAATACTTTCCTCAAGAACATTTTGTTAATATTAGAAAATAATTACCAGCATGACAAATATTTTCACTGGAAGAGAATTTTCTAGAGGCCAAACTGCTGATAACTTTCAGAGAAATGAGAAGAACTACTGTTACTGGGGTAACTTACTCCTCTGGTTCTCAGTTCCACCTGGCTGCAGGCTGCTGAAGGACAATTGGCTGCTCAGTGAAAAATCTGGGGAGAAGCAACCTTGGTAGACAAGAATTCTAACCATGGCAACAGCTCTGATGGACACTGGCTACAATTTCAGTGAATTCATATCCATGAAGGGTTCAGTCTTATTAGTGATCATACTGTTGATTTTGAATCCTAATATTAACCAATTATTATGCCTTTATTGTAGCCCTTTACAATAAAATGTTGCAGAATTATGGTAAGAATATAGTGACTTATTTATGTCAAAGACCTTAGAATATTTATAATCTCATAATATCTGAGAGGATCCCATGAGAACAAACAATACATTTTTTTCCAAATCTGACTCAAAGACATGAATCCTCAGAATGATTTTTAAGATCTATGTTACAATATATTCCCCAATCTTCCTGATATCTTATCTTTACATCACTAAAACAACCCAGATTCATATACCCAACAGAAAGGAAAGTTTTTGGGTTCTGTTTTCCATATTCACTAGCTCCCTCTAACATTCAAAGTCTATCTGACATGAAACCAAGTCATGGTAGCTAATCACACAGGCCTCCAATTGTGTGCTCTGGTGATTTCAAGTTATTTATATTAGGGTAAGAATCTCAAATTATGTTTATTTCTTCCTTTTCTTTCTGTCTCTGTGTCAAAGTTATCAAAAATACATTTTTTAATTTCATTTTTCAATAACAGTTTATATTCAGTATTATTATTTTGTATTAGTTTCAGGTATAACATAGTGGTTAGATAATCACATGCTTTACAAAGTGTTTCCCGCAATATTTCTAGTACCCACCTGACACCATACATAGTTGTTATAGTATTATTGACTATGTTCACTATGCTGTACTTTACATCCCTGTGACTATTACATAACGACCAATTTGTACTTCTCAGTCCCTTCACCTTTCTCCCCAGGACCTCCACCCTCCTCCTGTCTGTCAGCCATCGGTCTGCTCTCTGCAACTATGAGTCTGTTTCTATTTGTTTATTTTTTATCTGTATATTCCACATGTAAGTGAAATCAAATGGCATATGTTTTTGCCTGACCTATTTCACTTAGCATAATATGCTCTAGGTCCACCTATGTTGTCACAAAAGTTAACATTTCATTTTTAATGGCTAAGTAATATTTCATTGGGTATAGGTACCATAACCTTTTCACCCACTCATCTAATGATGGGCACTTGGGTTGCTTCCATGTGTTAGCTATTGTAAGTAATGTTAACCCTTCAGAATATCATATATACTTTCCATTTTCTCTCCATTTCCAACTGAACAACTCTCAAAGCCCAAGTGCATGTTACCAGAGTTACTACTTGGTCATCTTGTCTTGAGGTTTTCCTGCATCCACTCCATTTTTTATGCACTGATGCCAGATCAATCCTTCTAGTCTATCACTTTCAATATCTCACTTCACTATTAAAACACAAAAGTAGGTCCAATTTTAGTTTTCTGAGAAAATTCCATACTGTTTTCCATAATGGTTGTACCAGTCTGCAATCCCACCAACAGTGGACCAGAGTCCCCTTTCCCCCACACCCTCTCCAACATTTGTTCTTTATTGCTTTGTTTATGATAGCCATTCTCACCAGTGTAAAGTGGTATCTCATTGTGGTTTTAATTTGCATCTCTCTGATAGCAAGCGATATTGAGCATCTCTTCATGTGTCTCTGGGCCTCTGTATGTCCTCCTTGGAGAAGTGTCTGTTCAAGTCCTTTCCCCATTTTTTAATTGGATTTGTTGTCTTCTTAGAGTGAACTCATGTGAGTTCTTTGTATATTTTGGAGATTAAACCTTTGTCTGAGGTATCATTGGCAAACATGTTTTCCCATACAGTTGGTTGTCTTTTTATTTTAATGCTGTTTTCTTTAGCCTGCCTTTTGACCCAGCAATTCCACTGCTAGGATTGTATCCTAAGAACCCTAAAACACCAATCCCAAAGAACCTATGCACCCCAATGTTCATAGCAGCACAATTTACAATAGCCAAGAGTTGGAAGCAAACTAGGTGCCCATCAGTAAATGAATGGATCAAAAAGCTATGGTACATATACACAATGGAATTCTATGCCGCAGAGAGAAAGAAGGAGCTCCTACCTTTTGCAATAACATGGATGGAACTGAAAAGCATTATGCTGAGTGAAATAAGCCAGGTGTTGAAGGACAAATACCATATGATCTCACCTTTAACAGGAAGCTAAACAACAAAACAAACAAGCAAGCAAGCAAAATATAACCAAAGACACTGAAATAGAGAACAGGCTGACAGTGACCAGAGGAAAGAGGGGAGGGAATTTCAGGGGAAATAGGGGAGGGACTTAGAGGAACCTATATAAAGGATACATGGACAACAACTGAGAAGGGTGGAAATGGGAGAGAGGTGGGGAGCACGGGGGGTGGGGTGGGATGGGATGGGAGTAATAGACAGAAAACTGTACTTGAAAAATAATTAAATAAAAAATACATTAAAAAATAAATTAAATAAAATAAAACACAAAAGTAGCTTAATCCCCATAAGTTTTAAATTCATTTGCCTGGCTTGGAAACCCACTATAATCTGCCCTTACCTTTGACACCATACACAGACACACACATCATACTTTCCCAGTGTTCCTCTATTATACGTTCTGTCTTATCCTAGATCTGTTGTTACTTCAAACGCACATTTATTTGCATGTTTACATCTCCATGTATTTTCTCTTTTTGTTTCATATATTCTCTTCTCTAAGCTTTCTACTTAACCATTCTTCTCATCTTTCTCGTTAACCATTTTGCTAATTTTTCTACTTAACCATTCTTCTTGTTCTTCTCCTTCAATACCCAATTCACCTCTTAAGACATTTCTTATTTCTTCAGTCCACACCATTCTCTCTTCTGTAGCAAGAATTAGCAGCATATACAGTAGCATTTAATTATTCTGTTTCATTGGATTAAATATGTTTTGTTTAGCTTGGTTGAGAGATCCTAAACTCATTTATTTAGTCATTCAACACTTGAGGCCAAGCACTTTTTATGTATTCAAGGAGTGAAGACAGCAGTTTCTGAAATAATAATAGCTGAAATGGCACAGGCAAGGCACCCTCCACCTGTGCATATGTAGTAGACATTGCTAATTAATCTTTGCACACTTTCTTGCTAAGTTGAAGATGGCTTCAGAATCTCAAACCAGTCATTATCAACCCAATGAACTGAGGAGCAAGTTGAAATCTATTAGTTTTACCTGACCTATAATCTAAATGAGAATAAGTGTGTGTACATGTGTAAAAATCTATCTCTATTCAGTTCTCTAAAGAGGGGGAATACAGCCTTATTTTTTAGTTGAATTTCCAATATAATACCAGGAGAATTACAATAGAAATATGTGAATAACTTATTAAAATTTAAAACAAATTTTCTGTTAATATTAGGCCTCATAAACACTGTCTACAGCCAACTGTGACTTACTCATATAGAGAAGAAAATAAGGACCACAGTCTCACACTGACTTATCTCTTCAACCACACTCAGAGATATGGGGCAACGGAATTAGCAACAGAATCTTCAGACACAAAGAAAATCAATTCTTATGCATGCATATATTTTGACTGGGAATCTTAGAATTTTCCACAATGCCTAGTTCAATAAAATACACCTACAGTAGATAAACCTAAGTGTTTCTTTTCATAATACATCTTGGTGAATGCTGTAAATGGTGTAGACCCAAAATAGAATGACAAAAAACAGAAAATGCTATTTCAGTTCCATAATTAGTAGAAGAAATTGCTAGTTCAGTTCTCCAACATCAACCTTATAGAAGTGGTTTGAAAACATATGCGAATTTGTATCAAAGATAAAACTAAAAGAAAGCATGAGGGAGGAAAAGGAAACTGGCTGTGGACTAGGAGAAATAAATGACTAATTGGTAAAAATAGTTTGGAGACATTCCAATATACAACTTCAAGGTTATATTTTAGCATGACTATAACAATTAGTAGATGGTTGTGAAGAAAATATAAATGAAAAGAACTACTATATAGATATGCCTTTTTCCATAAATATCTTCCATGATTTAAATGGCAGAAGTTTCTTCTATAAAGAAAGGTTAAAAAAGATAAAGCATATGCTTAGCTAGATTTAGTTCTACAAGCTGTTCTATGAGCTTTGAAGGAAAACTAATTTGCAGTATTTATTAGCCTTCTGATGGTTCTCTACCTTCTCATCATTGTGAGAAGACAGTGATGCTCTGACTTTCAGGTGAATTGACCTCAACCTTCTAGAGTGGACACCCCAAGTGAAAAAGGAAGTAGCTGCCTTACTGAGCTTTTATTTAAATTTTATGAGACTGCCTTGTCTTCCAGATTTTTTGTATGATTTCTAACTTTGATTGCTGCCACAGGCCTCAGTGCAGTCCTTCTCAGAATAAAAGCTCTGCTATAATTTTATCTGGATATGTGATGAACTCAGGAGTTTACTTTAAATTTCAATTGATTCATGTATGTCCAGGAAAGTGCTTTGGACCCTGTAGGAACTTAATATAAATCTATAGAAGATGAAGGTGAATAGTCACTCCTTATCACCTCACTTTAATGTTAAGACATAAAAATATCATATAAAATTCATCTTTATCCTTCAAACAAATATTATAATGTGACTAATCTGCAATAATCTGGCCTCCTCCTAGAACCATAAAGATAGCAAATTAGTTATATCTTGTAGTATTTACAAGAACTATTTATCACAAGTCTATAGATAAATAAATTTAACAATTATTTGAATTTATTTTTCTTTCCATCCTGGTATCTTAGTACTATAAAAGAAGTTGGATAAAAGTGCAGAAGAATCTTAAAAGTTAAAATCAGAGGCAATTTTAATATCTTAATTGTTTTTTCCTTACTGTGGGAAAAAACTGACCTACTCTGAAGCATTTGAACAGCAAATGCTCTTACAGAGAAAACCCAGAGGTTGTGTGAGACAAAGTGATGGAGCCACATCCTAATTGAAGTCACATCCTACTTGAAGTCACATCCTAACTTTCTATGGACCTAGAGATGCCCCAGTTTCAGCTTAGCTTCTGTCATCTTTTCTTGGAGTTCTTCTAAGATAAAGGGAAGAAGACTCTACAAGCAAAGAAAAGGGGTTGGTGATAATGAACAGATAGACCAGTGAAGAAAATTAATAATATTTTGAGCCTTCTTGAAATTTTGATATTTGGAGGCAAAAAGTTAGTTGGAATTTTTACTTTCAATGAAAAAATAATTAGCAACTTGGATTGAGATGCAAGGCCAATGGAACCTGCCTAAACTTACCAGTCACATCTTAGGTAACCAAAGCTTGGGAGAAAGGATGGTGGAACTCTGAATTCCACGTATCAGGTAGAATTTGACTCAACAGCAGAAAGTGCATTTTTACAGAGTGCTTACCAATTTAAAAGTTCAAATGCTATTTTGAATGGGGGAAAGATGTATTTTGAAAGATGTCATTCAATTATCGGTCATTATTAAAAGGTATCAAACTCAAAATTTTGTGATTATAATCCCATTTCTGTCTTTTACTACCTGTATAACACTTGGAAAATCCACTCAAATAACTTCCAAGTTGATTTTATAAGATCATGTAGAGATAGAATGAGATAAAGTACATGAAGACACTTTGAAAACAGAGAAGCTATATTGAAGTATATGGCTAGATTTACATCATTATATGGGTTATTACAAGCTTAACCAAGGGGCAAACATTTGACTTTAACTTTAACTATAATATCATAATCTGTGATTCTGAAGTGGTCTTAAAGATAGGTACATAATAGGAAAAGAAAGCATGCCTACCATTCTTCAACAATATCTATCAGTAATATTTTGAGATGAGCCTTTCGACATTTTCAAATTGAAACCAATTATTTTTTTAACTTTTTAAAAAATTTAATTCTTGTTCAAATTGAAACCAATTATGATCTCACAGTAATCCAAAAAGTATGAATAGGTTATATTTACAAGCAGTCAATAAGAATATCATGACTGAGATTCTTTTCTACTCAGAAAAGTAATACAACATGATACAAACTGTGTCCAGAAATATCCAGCCTAATATCCTAATATAGAGACATTTATTGAAGAGGATACAAAATACAAGAAACATTTTACATAGGACAATGATGCCTCAGTACCCTTCAAACTTATGACCTCCTTGAGGAAATCTGGCTCATTGGTAGTGATTTGAATCAACTCATTGTCAACTGCAGCACGATGATCCTTCTGCTCTGGTAGCAAATGCCATGGAAGAAATTTTGCCATGATATGTTTCATGCAAGGACCCTGCTTCAAAATTTCAGACACAGTAGTTTTTAGAATCCCCAGGTCAGTTTCCAGTTCTTACACTGTCAGTCACTGATCTTTGTTGATTGCAGCCCATAGATATTCAACATTCTCAGATGTTCTGCTTATTGCAGACTTTCCAGAATGTGGATCACTTTGAAAAGATTCTCAACCATCTTTGAAGCACTTGTGCCACCCTTTTATTTGTGCTTTACTCATTGCATTATCACCAAAAGCCTTCCAGTCTACTTTACTTGGCTGCCAGGTTACATCAATGTCATGCAAACCACTCTTGTTGTGTTAACAATGGCCGGGCTTTTTCTGGACAGATGTATGTCATAGGAGCTCTTATTTGCAAGCAACATTGCATTCTTGTGCAAATCATTTCTGCTCACATACACCCATTGCCTTGACCTTACACACATTTCAAAGTGTGAATGAATCTGGCTAAGTCAGAAAACAGTGAGAAAAGAACATCTCTATCAAATACTGATGTCTTACATATTAGACTCTTCTGAGCGCAAGGACTGGAAGAAAAAAGGAAACAAGGATTGGTGTGCAGGAAGGGGAGAAGAAACTTTCCATTTATCTCAAAGATGTTTCCTCAAATTGGGCTAACATTTTTTTACTTAGTTGACCAATGAGGAGCTATAAAAAGACTGCAGAGCTCTGCTCATATTCAGTATTATTGCATCATTGAGTTTGCTAAAAACTCATTGGAAATCCTGTTCAACTGGAGCTCAAAATGCAATGGACTCAGAGAAAATCATCAGCCCCTGGCTTTGTAGCCCTTTGCACCTCTGCTCACCCTATTTCCCTCTGTCCCCAGTACATTCATGACTCTACAGATTCTTTATTCTTAATAATATGGTAATGAGTTGTGTTACCTTCTAAACATTAATTTATACTCTTAAAAAGAGCCATAATAAACAGTAAATGCAGGTTTAAAAAGAAATCTGATAATATGACTCCTGATGAGAACATAAATAGGGATTTTCTTTTCCTAGATCAAATACTGATGAAAATAATACCCATTTATGTGGATGATTTAGTTGCAACAATATGGTCAAATTAGGGTCCAACGTTGGTGTTCAAAGACTGTTAAATACTGTTGAAGTATCTCTTAATGTCAACTATTGAGATGACTACAGTGACTATTCATTACAAAATATAGAGAGCTGAACAAAACCAATGATGTTCAATAATAATAAACTTGTAGCACCCAATCGAGTATGCATACAACATCACATTTCTTCATTTATTTTTAATTGATTGATTTAAGAGAGAGAGAAAATATCAATTTTTTGTTCTACCTATTCATGCATTCATTAGTTATTTCTTGTATGTACCCCTAACTGAAAATCAAACCCACAATCTTGGCATGTCAGGACTACCTATCAGAATGAGCTACACAGCTAAAGCTTCATTTCTTCATTTTTAATACATGAATTAAATCTGCCACTAAACCAGAAAAATTGTCAGGCATTATTACCCTTGCAACCTTTCCCTCACTTCTCCTCCCATCTCTGGAACCCAGCATAGGCTCATGAGTTCATGTGAGCTTTCAATCTTCATAAAACACATAAATACAAGAGGTCTGCCAACATACTTGGCCATGCTGGGTCATGACCATAAAGGAAAAATACAGAAGGTCTAACTACAAATTAAAATCTCACAATGTTAATACTCAGCAACATATTAAGTGCTCTCTTTTTACAACAACATGGAAGTTCTAACAACTTGATTACTTGCTTTTCTCTTTTTATGGCTGAAAACTGTACTTGTAGCCTCTGCTAGTGATTAGAAATACATGCAATCTTTCTTAACTGGCATCAGCACCTTGAGACCCATACAAGAGGCCCTGTCCAGGACCTTATGCTTTATCACAAACATACAAAATTAAATGATTATAGAATGCATAGTCATGGCATTAGAATCTGATGTTCAAGCTGACATAGACCCAGAGCCCTGAAATTGCTGGTTTGACACACCAGGCAGCGCCTTATGTTCTTGAATAAATCATACCTCTCTCTGAAAACCATGAAGATTTGAAGTTGTCCCACTGTCAGCACTGAAATAGACATGGAAAGAATTTGAATATTAGAAGGACTTTGGTCAGAGTAAAAACCTTGCCAGATTCTTCCTCTTACAGGGCACAAATCAAATAGATTATTTCATAATGACACATTGTTTCCCAGTATACTGAGAACCAATTTCTTTGTCTGACATGTATTCCAAATCACAATTTCACAGACATCTGTGAATTGCCAGTTTTGGCAACAGTTAATGCAAGATGGCCTATGACCATCTTTAATGTTAAAGTATATTACCCTCAAATTTTTATATATTTGTACTTATGGCATTTATATATATGATATGACTCGATGGGAGCCTGGCACTAATACTTTAATGGGTAATGATATTGAAAACTGGAATCTTAATTAGTACTGATAATTATATTTTTAAATTTTCAAAATTATCTTAACAATCTATATTTATTTAAATAAAGTTACACAGTTCTCCCTGTGCCCAGCTGGAACACCTAGCTGATCTTCTGAGGAACAGAGTGAACAGCCAATGGAATCTCAGCTTATATGAAGACTGGAGGCCAAAAATTGCAGAGGACATTCAAAAACAAATAGTGAGGAGATTGCGCTGGGACGGTAAAGTCCCTGGGATCTGCATGGGGACTAAGGCTGCTGCAGCCCAAGCCTGATGCCTGCCACAGTATACAGGGAGTTAGATCACCAGCTACCTCCCCTACTAGAACAAGGAGGGCAGCCTGGCACCAGGAGAGGGGAATCCCAGGAGGAAGTCCCTGCAGGGAATAAAGACAAAGTGGGAGACCCACAGTGGGAGGTATATATCCCCTGGGACTGTGGACACTAGCACCTGAAAAACTGAGGGGCTGGGCAACACCTGGAGAAGGGAGGAGTTGGGCTATGTCAGACCCTGATACTGACAGACTGGAAAGCTGGGCTGTGTGAAAAGCGGTGTGTTTGTCAAGAACGGCAGGCAGTGTCTTTGGTTATATTTTCCTTGCTTGTTTGTTTTGTTGTTTAGCTTCCTGTTAAAGGTGAGTTCATATGGTATTTGTCCTTCAACACCTGGCTTATTTCACTCAGCATAATGTTTTCCAGTTCCATCCATG
>NW_028094357.1:0-4224 GCF_014824575.4 Sturnira hondurensis
AAATCTTGGTCCTGGCTGGTGTGACTCACTGGATTAAGTGCTGGCCTGCAAACCAAAGGATCATGAGTTAAATTCCCAGTCTAGGGCACATGCCTGTGATGCATGCCAGGTCCTCAGTAGGGGGTGCATGAGAGGCAACCACACATTGATATTTCTCTCCCTCTCTCTAAAAATAAGTAAATAAAATCTTTAAAAAGAAAAGAAAAGAAAATCTTGGAAGACTTTCAGGGAGAGATCCACAGCAATAGAAGCATAGTAGGGGATTTTAACACCCAATTGTCACCAATGGATAGATCTTCCAGACAAAAATATCAACAAAAAACCTTCAGCAGCCTTAAATGACACACTAGATCAGATGGAGTTAATTGATCTTTATAGAACATTTCATTGCAATGTTCTGATCATGCTATTAGAATTGTCCCAATCTTCCCCCTAGCCTCTTCAAACCAGCACCCCTCACTCCCTCAGGCAATTCGCATACCATTGTTCATGTCCATAGTTCATGCATATAAGTTCTTTACTCCATTTCCTATGCCGTACTTTACATCCCTATGGTGATTCTGTAACTACCAATTTGTACTTCTTAATCTCTTTACCTCCTTGCCCATTCCCCCACACCATCCTCCCCTCTGGAAATATTTTTTCTTTTTTTCTTTCTTTTTAAAGATTTTATTTATTTATTTTTAAAAAGAGGAGAAATGAGTCCTTTTTCATTTTTTCTCAATCCCTCTACCCTCTAACTGCACCTCCCCTGCCACTGTCTGTCATCTGTTCTCCATCTATGGGTCAGGACAAAGAATCTTAAAGACGGCAAGAAGGTGATAGTAAGTTATCTACAAGGGAGTTCCTATAAGGCTGTCAACTTCAGGGGAAGGGGGAAAGGTTTGTTTTTTTTAATTAATTTATTTATTTTTATTTTATTTTATTTTATTTTTTTATTTTTTAATATATTTTATTGATTATACCATTACAGTTGTTCTATTCCCCCCTTCATTCCCCTTCACCCGCACACTCCCTCCCCCACTATTCTCCCCCCTTAGTTTATAACCACGTGTCTCAATTTCTTTAGATTCTATATTTCCCCCACTATTCTCGCCCTCCCCCTATCTATTTTCTACCTACCATCTATGCTATTTTCTGTGCCTTCTTGAAGGGGGAAAGGGTTTGAAGGAGCTAGTATAAAGGACACACGGACAATAATTGGGGAGGGTAAAGATGGGGAAGAGGTGGTGTGGGCTGGGATGTGGGTAAAGGGCAGAAAACTGTACTTGAACAACAATGAGAAAAGAAAGGAATAAAACATATTTTTAACTTGCTTTTGTCAAACTAAAAAAAAGGCTGCCAACTGATTTCTCAATAGAAACACTTTGAGACAGAAGGCATTGGCATCAAATATTTTTTATTAGGTTCAGTCGTTGCTAATTCTGAGTTTGTTGTTGTTTTACTGTTCATATTTTTGATCATCTTTTTCTTAGGTAAGTACCTTTAACATTTCATATAATAAGGGCTTGGTGATGATGAACTCCTTGAATTTGATCTTATCTGAGAAGCACTTTATTTGCCCTTCCATTCTAAATGATAGCTTTACTGGATAGAGCCATCTTGGATGTAGGTCCTTGCCTTTCATGACTTCAAATACTTCTTTCCAGCCCCTTCTTGTCTGCAAGGTTTCTTTTGAGACATCAGCTGATAGTATTATGGACACTTCTTTGTAAGTAATTCTCTCCTTTTCTCTTGCCGCATTTAAGATTCTCTCCTTATCTTTATAATCTTGGGTAATGTGATTATGATGTGCCTTGGTGTGTGCTTCCTTGAGTCCAACTTCTTTGGGACTCTCTGGGCTTCCTGGACTTCCTGGAAGTCTAGTTCTTTAGCCAGACTGTGAAAGTTCTCCTTCATTATTTGTTCAAATAACTTTTCCAGTTGTTGCTCTTCCTCTTCTTCTTCTGGCACCCCTATGATTTGGATGTGGGAACATTTAAAGTTGTCTCAGAGGTTCCTAAGCCTCTCTTCATTTTTTTGAATTCTCATTTCTTCATCCTCTTCTGCTTGAATGTTTGTATTCCTTCTGCTCCAAAGGGTTGATTTGAGTCCCAGTTTCCTTCTCTTCACTGTTGGTTCCCTGAATATTTTGTTTCATTTCACTTTGCATGGCCTTCACTTCTTCCTCTGTTTCGTGATCATAGTCAACCATTTCTGTGAGCATCCTGATTACCAGTGTTTTGAAGTCTGTATGTGATGGGTTGGCTGTCTCTTCATCACTGAGTTCTATTTTTGGAGCTTTGATCTGTTCTTTCATTTGGGCCATATTTCTTTGTCTTGGCACACCTGTTACTACGTTGTAAGAATTGGAGTCTTAGGCATCCCCCCAGGTGGGGCAACCCACGTTGCTGCATTGTGGTGCTGTATGTGGGGGGAAAGGTCAGAGAAGGAACAATTTGCTTGGCTCTCAGCTTTCAGTCACTCTCCCCACTACCCACAAACAAATTGGGCTCTTCTGTGGTTGATTCCTGGGTGGGTGGGTTTGTGTACATTCTAGGACCCTGTAGGTCTCTCCAATGAACTTTTGTGTGGCTGGGAGTTTCTCCTGTTGCCAGGACCCCCACAGGTTTTTCCAGCCAGAGGTTTTGAGGCTTTCTTTCCCCACGCTGGAACTCTGGGTTGGATGGTCCGTCTCATTCACCAGTTGTTACTCCTGGTTTATCTGCCTGAAAATATGGGACCACCTAGTCTACCAGCCACTGCCTTGCCACAAGTCCTTTCTGCCCCTCCACCATTCTGAATGAATTTTTTAAAAGTCTTTTGTTGTTGAAGTTTTATACAGTTTGATTTTCTGGCAGTTCTGGTTATTTTTAAATTTTTAAATTTTGTTGTCGTTCTTATTTTGGTTGTTCATTAAGGCAAAGTGTATCTATCTGTGCCTCCATTTGGCCAGAAGTCCCAATTTTACCAAATATTTAAAGTAGAACTAACACCCATCATTCTTAAACTATTTCATAAAATTCAACAGGAGGAAAGTCTTCCAAGCTAATTTTACAAGGCCAGCATTATCCTAATTCCTAAACCAGGTAAAGATATTACAAAGAAGGAAAATCATAGGCCAATATCCTTGATGAATATAGACACTAAAATACTAAAAAAATATCAGCACACCAGATCCAGCAATACATTAAAAATATCATACATCAGGATCAAATGGAACTTATTCCAGGGATTCAATATTTGAAAATCAAGAAGTCACTGCCTACACAAAATGAAAGGTAAAAATGTCATGATTATATCTGTAGAGTTAGGAAAAGCATTTGATAAAATCCAGCAGTCATTTATTATAAAATTTCTCAGCAAAGTGGGAGTAGAGGGATCATACCTCAGCATAAAAAGCCATATATGGTAAACCTACAGCCAACATAATACTCAATGGACAAATACTAAAGCATTTTTTAAAGATCAGGAAGAAGACATGAATTTCTTCTTTCACCACTCTTATTTAACATAGCACTTGAAGTCCTAGATGCAGTAATAAGACAAGAAGAAGAAATAAAAAGCATCCAAATTGGAAAGGAGGAAGTAAACCTGTTGTTATTCCCATATAACATAATAGTGTACATGGAAAATCCTAAAGTACTCACCAAAAAACTATTATATCTAATAAAAAGTTCAGCAAAGTAGCAGGATACAAAACTAATATTCAGAAACTGATGGCATTTTTATGTACCAATAATGAACTATCAAAAAGAGAAACTAGAAAATAATCTTATTTATTATAGCAACAACAACAAAAAAATAAGGTACCTATGCCTGACTGGCATGGCTCAATGGGTTGAGCATCTTCTGGCAAAGAGAAACATCACTAGTTCAGCTCCCAATCAGGGCACTTGCCTGAGTTGTGGGCCAGGTCCCTGTGGGGGTGGGCAAGAGGTGACTGATCAATGTTTCTCTCAAACATCAATGTTTCTCTTCCTCTCTTTCTCCTCCCTTCCCCTCTCTATGAAAATAGATATTTAAAATCTTTAAAAAAAATAAAGTACCTTAATCTTAATAGTGTCCAGTTCCATCCATACTGCCACAAAATGTAAGAAGTCCTTCTTTTTTACTGCTGTGTAATGTTCCCCTGTGTAAATGTAACAGCTTCTTTTATCCACTCATCTACTGATGGGCACAGTATGGGGTTGACTATGGGAGTGGGAGATGGATTGGTTGGAAGGGGGCAAAGGGGGTCCCAAT